>NC_142944.1:57119539-57137039 GCF_046866305.1 Octopus bimaculoides
GTCGATAATATACAAAAAAAAGCGGTAAAATACTTGGCTCAATATAATCGATAGCCCCCCCCCCCCCCCCACCACCACCACCACCACTCCCACCAAATTTCTCATTCTCTTCCTATATTTGAAATTTTTATTGTTACTTCTTTAACATAGAGAAAGATATGTACTTACATTCAGATATAACGTACTCCTGACAACGATGCATGGTAATTAACCTGTGTCGTATTATCTATTTTAGTAATACTTTCATATCAACGAAAATTTAGACATTAGTTTTACTTGTGCCACAGTAAATATTTCTCATTTCCCCCCTCATTCACGTATAGTTAAAAATTAACATATCTATAATTTATCCCTATTTAAACCATCATCACATCGTTGGATATTATTTAAAAGGCAAGCATATCCATGTATGCACTGCATTTGAAGGATATCAAGAATTTTATAGGATGAAGAAATGCATCATTGATTTATATTTTTTTCTGATTAAGATTGTGACAGTCATCATTCCAAGTTGATAAGTAACCGGGATCCTGGACGAAGGGATGTATTTTTTTTTTTTACTTATCTTTATTCACTATAATGATATTCAACTTGTTCTGTTTTTCTCCATCTGTCTGCCTTAATGCCTGTCTGTTTATCTGCCTGTCTACTGCCTTTTTAAGTATATTTTCTATTTAGTTCAGCACAAACTAGTTGAAAATAGATATCATAGTGTGAATGGAGCTGACCGATAGAATCAGCATGAGCTCTGATAAATTAATAATTGTTTACTTAGTATCAGTATTGAGTTAAATTAAACCCAATACACCAATATAGGCAACGGTGAACTAGTCCCGTGTATCCTCGTGTACAGAGGACAAAGTTGTGAAAGATCATCAGATATCTAAACTTTCTGTATCTCCTTTAACAGACAGAGATGGTTTGGGGATTCAATAGCACGAAGAACATCTTAAACATTTTACGAGAACTTAAATTTTCCATACTATATTGCTAACTTGTTTCCTAAAACCTTCTTCCCTCATATTCTCAGCTGTTCTCAAAATAATAACTGCCTGTGTTCTAGTGATGTAATCTATTTCTTGCATCACATCACTGACTTTCATCTTTCAAAAGCTATGTTGAGGTTCCACACCATATGTTGCGATATATTCTATTCTTCTAAACCTTAGCTCTGAAATTGATATCTTCTGCACGCATGCGTTCCTTGCTCACAAGAAAAAATACAAAGTTAAACTTTATTTAATGTAGCTAATATTAACATTATGTACCAAATATGTTAATATTATTTGCATAAATATTTTTTTCTATTTCGTTATGTAATCTTTAAAATAAATGCTTGCATCCAGTTATTTACCTTATAATCATAAATTTAAGACATCCACCGGCAGTTATTATTGGCATTTTGTATTCAGGAGTCACCATTTTTCTTTTTTGTGCTGTCTTCATGTGTTCTAGCATAAACCACTTACAATACCACCTAAAGAAGTAATTGGAATGGCATTAGTTATCCAAAATCTTACCTCACTATCATGAGCAGTGTAAAATATCAAGACACAAATATTTTGAACAAAATTATTTTACCGACTTGAACATAGAAGTTTGTAATTCTACGACAAAACAATCTTGTGGTCTATTAGTGTATTTACTTATTTTATTACTTATCTAAGAATGTAGGGGAGAAGAAACTGCAGTTCAGTAAACCGATGGACTAATTGTCTTGTGATGATTAGTTACAACCCTTTAACTTCTCGAAATACTATCACGACTGACTAGTTTACACGTACTAAGTTAGATGTAATCGATTAAATCGCTTCCCGTCAATATTTAGAAATGTTAGAAATTATAATTACAAAAACAAAAATTTTAAAAGATTGCCTCTAGAATTCACTTGCGTTTTTAGTCTACCAAGGTCACTACTGTTAATTCTAACGTCAGCTGCTGCAGGCTCATGCCTACAAAGAAGTGGCCAGGGTATCAGTATGATAGAAAACAATAGAACGAGTAGTTTGTTATGTAGTTGTTTAGTGTAAGTCTGGCATATTAAGAATTTTAGAAGAAAACTTACATACACTGCACGAGTAAACAGTTGTATGTTTTTATTAATGTTCGCTTTGTAGAGTATCTTGTTCTTCTGGTTTGGTGTTGTATTGAAAATGGTTTAGATCATATGTGTGCAGTGCATAAGGGCTCCATTTTGTGTATGCATGCGTGAAGCCATAGCGTATTTTTATATTTTAGTCAAGAGAAAAAAAAAACAGTGCCCATGGTCGATTAAAGGACTATCGAGATATGTGGGAGGAAGGAAACTATTCTGAAATCGAAAACTGGGCTCGAATAGAGAAGACCTTGTTAAAAACATCCTAGTTATCAAGAGGTAGCGTAACACCAAATGACGAGTTAAGTGTACCACTCGAGTAAGCCATGGTGAGATATGAACTAAGAACACAAACAGCCAAAACAAACAGTGCAAGCCATCCGACCCACAAATCAATCTCGGAGAGGTGACCAAACACGAGAATGAACGTTAAAGTTGACCTAGGAAGAGATTTGCAATATGAATTCCACTAATCATTCTATTCCACATACTACAATCTGCATTTGCTGTTGTTGTTGTTGTTGTTGTCGCTGTTGTTGCTCTCCTCCTCCTCTTTTTCTTCTTCTCCCTCCTATTTTTCTTCTTCCTCCTCCTCTTTTCTTCTACCTCCACCTCCTCCTCCTCCTCCTCCTCCTCCACCTCCTTCTCTTCCTCCTCTCTTTCTCTTAACCTCCTACTCCCTATCTCTCTCGGAATTGGCTACGTTGCACTGTGAGGATCACCCAGTTCTTAAACGTTTCAAAAGAGCTATATTTCTGAAACCAGGAGGGCCAGAGGTGCAAAGCTTCATGAGAAATAAATAAAGAAAGAAAAATAGATAAATTCTTGTCCCAACTGCCACTTATTCAATTTCTGTTTCATATCTGTTAGAATCTCTGAAACGAAAACTGATTCTTTAATACTTCAATATTTCTCAGTGCTTTCTGTTCAGAAGTTTCTAGTTCAAAGTTTTTAGCCAAACTTTTACGCTACTATTTTTTTTTTCTAACGGGATTGTTCTGTGATCTTTGTTGCCTTTAGCATTCCTGTCCAACGCAACCCGTGTCTACTACTTCTTTGGATTGGCAGAATTGTTTGAGCGCGCCGGAAAAAATGCTTTCCCATGATTCTTTTGGTACTTTACACTCTGAGTTTTAACTTCCACTCCACAAATTTGCAGGGTTTTTTTTACTTAAAGTAGAGACGATTATTTTTGGAGAAACGATAGCAATTATTATTATTATTATTATTATTATTATTATTATTATTATTATTATTATTATTATTATTATTATTATCAATATTATTATTATTATTTATTATTATTATTATTATTATTATTATTATTATTATTATTATTATTATTATTATTATTATTATTATTTGGAAAATATTTGTTTAAATATGGCTATTAGTTCTCTTAAGAATGGCTTCTTTACAAATGGTTGTCTCCTCTTAGGCACTCTACGTGTGCAATGAATCTGAATTAACAATTTTATTCTTTATTTCATATGTGTCACTGCCTTGAGATGCGTTTTATTAGTTGTTAATTGCATTAATGCTGAACAGCATTTTATTTTGTTTCTCTCGTTCTTTCCTTCAATTTGTGTGTTCTTCAATGAGTAATTCAGAGGAATCGTTAAATATATTCGCTTTGTTATTTGTGTGATGTTGCATGGATTAAACGATTTAAATCTTGTCGTATAGCTGCTCGAACCTATTTATAGTATAATAATGATGGTTCAGACCATTTATCTTTTTTTGTTATTGTTGATTCTTCAAATATTACTTTTATAAATACTTCCCATTATTCAGAAAATTTATCAATTATATTTCTTTAAATAATTTCACTTTTAAATTACGTTCATGTTTCTGAATTCAGATAATTTTGTTTTTATTTATGTCCCTTTTGATTTTTTATATATTTTTATGTATTATCATTCTTCTTCTTCTTCTTCTTCTTATTATTATTATTATTATTATTATTATTATTATTATTATTATTATTATTATGATGATGATGATGATGATGATGATCATCATCATCATCATCATCATCATCATCATCATCATCATCATCATCATCATCATCATCATCATCATCATCATCATCATTATTATTATTATTATTATTATTATTATTATTATTATTATTATTATTATTATTATTATTATTATTATTATTATTATTATTATTTGTATACATAGACATTTAATGACTGCTTGTTCTGCTATCTATTTATTCATTTTAAACTCTATAATTTCGTTGTTGACACATTTTGTTTTAATTTTGCAGTCATCGTTTCCCTATGTTCATTTAAAGTGTTCTGTAAATGTTTTTAAACATGCGTTATCTTAAGATAGTTTGGTAAAGTTACTTTGGGATCAAAATTATTATTTACTTGTATATCTTAAGCTAGTTTCGAATTAGTATAAAGTGCATCTACAGAGTAGTAAAGACATTTTCTAACTCATTTTTTCGTGTTTAAACTCTGCTAAATTATCAAAACAGCCTTCAGTTGAATACACCCTACCGATGAGTTCCAGTAATACCGATATATATTCGTAATCGACGAAGTTTGAAAACATATTCGTGATTTCTCAAAATTATTTCACCTTTTCTTTGAGAGACACAAACAATTACTGCTCAGTTTTAATTCCTTCAACAAAAAAAGAAAGGGAATTTCAATTAATTAAAAGAAATTTTGCATGTCATTCGATACTTTATTTCCCTTATTTGACAACTATTTGTACAGTATTGGTTTGTTTCATGGACTCTTATGGAGTATGACCCGTTCTTTTATTGAAATTTTCATTAACTTGGACGCATATCCGTTTATCAGTTTCTGGTAATTTAGCAATTTGCACGCTCACATTTTTATACATACTTTTGTACATTTGAGATATCAGATTTAAAGTACACATCCCACCCCTTTCAGCCTTGGGCTAAATGCGATGATTGTATGTATTGCTTGTCACAGTGTTTTGAAATGAAAGCATCTGGTGTTGATTTGACATGAAGGGAGCCTGTCGGCGATTAGTTAAAATATTATAAACACTTAGCTATCCTTCAATAATCTCGTCAGCTGTTTTATTTTATTTTATTTCTTTTTGTCATTTCGCTCTTGTTTGCCTATAATACTTGTTGTGAAATAGGAATGTCTGTCTCTATTCAACATATTCAACGCGTGCTACTTTTTAAAAATATATTTATTATTCTTCATAGTAGCTATAACCGATATTTGGCAAAATATGAAAAGCAAGGAACAAAAGGCTTTTAGATAAGTCTCTACATTCCAGGTCCTCATTCTGCTAAAGGGGAATTTGCATATCAGAAATTTGTGGTTTGATAAAATTAGTGTTAGTCAACTAGTGTGGTCATTATGTCGGGCTACCCTTTACCTGCAAAAGAGATGTCTTTGTGCCTGTATCTCACACTTCCAATCATGAGTGGAAGTGAAAGAGGAAATCAGACGCAACGGTAATTCAACGTGTCGACCGAACTATATCACTAACGCCGCCACCGCCGATACCACCACCACCACCTGCTTCTTCTCTGATAGTCTTTTTATCACATCTTAAAATATCAATAATCTGTATAGTAGAGCAGTCTAATAGCATTACGAAAAGGAAACACGAAATTTATATGCATAGAATATAAGGATCTTTCAGTGTTATTAGACAATAAATAAATATATAATTTTGATGGACATACCACAGTAGACCATAGAAGATATATAGATGCGCAGTAGCCTGCCAATGGATGAAAATATGCGAAGTTAAGATGTTCAAATGTATATAGGTAGAAAGGTGCCCTGAAATCTTTGTGTGAGCACAAAATATGCATCACCCGTTAAACAAGATTTAACACGGTTAGTTGGAGGTTTGACAAAGAAACTCAAGCGAAAAAGCAATCCATCTGCCTATTTATGAAAGAAGACCAAATTATATGAGATGTGGCCTGGTATCTAAAACCGAAAGTTTTGCCACTAGTGCAAGGTTTTGACTTTCGTAGGTTTTTCCACTAGAAATGCATGAAATAAAAGAATTCAAAATGGTCGTGCGTAGGAATAAAGCTCTTGACCCATGATAAACAGGACGCAATAAAAGCTATTCTACGCATAACTGAATCACTGGATCGAATATTTGTGGCGATCGTAGGGATAAATCTCAGGTGCCACGTTTCTCATGTCACCAACCACTTAAGAACTTTCTGTCAGGAAAATAAGCGAAAAGAATACGGTCCCATCCCTGTTGCTGACACCTCAAGAATGCTGGCAACATCAACAGAAACAAAAAATTCCAAAACAGCAAATACAGTTAATGGAGTAACACCAGCACTATCAACAAGAACTTCACTAACAAAATCTATAACCGCAGCAACAACAGTAACAATAACAACAAGCTTTTCTGCTGCAACAGGAAGCCCAGTACAAAACTCAAACCAAAAGGAAGCCTCACTGTAATTCCCTCAGTATTTATCACAGAAAAATACCAACTCAAATACACATGACTGCTCACTTCCCACCTTAGCTAATACCCACCTTCTTGAATCAGGGATGTGTTAGAACAATGAATTCGAGTCGAGAGACCAACTGAAGAATTTTGTAACAGAGGAAAACAAAAATTCGGGAGGTAAAAGCTGCTCTTAGATGAAAGGCAATTCATTTAAAGGAGCAGAAGCTATTTTCAATGCACATAGCAATCGCAACCGCAACAAAAACAATGACCTAATCGAAAATCTAATATATAACTAGGAACTCAATTACCAAAAAGAAACACAAAATGAGTCACAAGATTAACTACAGCAGCAAAATACATAAGAAATCTACATTAACTTTACTGCTAAGAAACATTAAATTGACACATTGTATAATAAGCAACATAAATATCGCCACAGAAAAAAAAATCAGTCGTAGAGAAAGTTGATAAAAAAAATTCCATTTGCTGTTTTACTCTTTAGAAGAACGAAGTAGAAATTTTTGCAAATGCCTTTCAAAATTTCCCTTCCAAGTAGCGAGGAAACCTAAGAAAACGACTTACTCGAGTAATAAAGTGATTAATGTCTCCCTTTACTTTTAGCTCTCATCTGACATGGATGTCCTCTGTATCGGATATATAAATGTGTGCGGCCTGGAATGAGATTGTAAGGTAGAGAACTTGTTCAATGACTTAAAATGGCTGGACTATATATAGAAGCCATCAATGATAACAGAATCTCTAAAGGGTAAGCATTGGTGCCAATTTTCGACAATTATCAATCTCATCTCGTGATGTGCCGAAATCGGACGCTGAGGCAGCAGTGTTATTTTGGAAATCTTTGCTCTCAAGATACGGGCAATCTTCCTGAAAATGGACGGTACGTTGTTAGTCTTGAACGGGAACGACTGCAAGGTTGGTGCTTTCAGATTAGTAACCCCGGTTTCTCCAAATATCTAGAATGTTACATGGGGACATTTCCAACTCTATTACTAGAGGGGCATGAAATTGTATTTTAGACATACGGCAAGACTTTAGCAGGCTAGTGAATAGAAGGGGGTGTAAAAGTCTCGCAAATGTATTCAGAAGTTTTCTAACCTACTTTCCGTTAGATTTACTGGTTGGGCTAATGTGTACATAGAACAATTAGGACGAGATCTAAAAGAGGTGTCAAGGAACAGCTAGATTTCGCATCTAAGGATCCTTACAGATGAAGTTCCATGCAATTGAAAACGAACTGTCAAGGTTGTTAGCACACCAGAAAAATGATTAGCAGCATTCCGTCCGTTCTTACATTCTGAGTTCAAATACCACCGAGGTCGACTTTGCCTTTCATTATACAGTGGTCGATAAAACAAGTACCAGTGATGACATCAGGATGCAATTTGGCCTTGATAAATGTGCAAAAGCTACCTTTATCAAAGGAAAAATGACAAATACATCTAATGTGAACCTTGACCAGCAAAATGTCATAAAAGAGTTAGAACCAGCGGAGAGCTACAAATACCTAGGGGTAATTGAAGGGGACAATATCAAGCAAAAATACGAAAATTGTTGACAATGCATAGAATGCACCACCCTAAGGCAGATATAGAACGTCTTTATCTGCAAAGAAAAGAGGGAGGCCGAGGACTTCTACAGCTGGCATTATCAATGAAGGTAGCCACAATTATCAATGAAGGTAGCCACAATTGGCCTAGACACCTATCTGAAAAACTCTGAGGACTGGATGCTAAAACTTGTCTTAAAATATGAAAGCAAGAAAGCATCTTACTCAGTAACAAAACAGGCAAAGGAATATCTAAGTGAATTCCAATTGCAACAAATTCAAGAATTAGACGAGCTAGAAACACCTGCAGAAAAAGCTAAGCGCTTGAAAACCCGTGCTAAAATTGCTGCCTTAGCTATTATGAATGAAAAATGGCATGGAAAACCTCTCAATGGCAAATACCCAAAGAGAGCGAATAATGCAGATATTGACAAAGCCCTTACCCACCAATGGTTAATGGTCTCTGGCTTGAAATCAGAAACAGAGGGGTTTATCATAGCAGCCCAAGATCAATGCCTACCTACAAAGAACTACCAGGCCAACATATTAAAGAACGGCAGCTCCCCATTATATCGTATATTCCAACAACAAAATGAGACCATCGATCATGTTGTCTCCATGTGCAGTCTGCTTGCGCCTACAGAGTATCTCAACAGGCATGATAGAGCTGCACAATATATTCACTGGGTAATATGCAAAAACCTGGACTTGCCCCATGATAAAAACTGGTGGGAACACAAACCACCGCCAGTACTTGAAAATGATCACATTGCACTCCTCTGGAACTTCACTATTTAAACTGACAGAAAGATAGACGCAAATAGGCCAGACATCATACTGAAAGACTTCAGACAAAAATCATGTCTCCTCATTGATATGACTGTCCCAATCGATATAAACGTATCTGTCAAAACCTACCAAAAACTGAGCAAATATAAAGATCTTGAAATAGAAATTAGCAAAATGTGGAATCTGAAGACGAAAACAATACCTATCGTCATAGGTGCCCTGGGAATGACAGCGAAACGGGCTGATTACTACCTAGATCAGATTCCAGGAAACCCCAAAATGGCTGAAGTTCAAAAGATAGTGCTCATGGGAACTGCCCATATCCTACGTAAAATACTGTCTATGTGATCTCAAATTTTAAAGCAAACACATAATGTTCTTATGGTTTCTTAAACATTCACTTGAACAAAACTGTACAAATCCAAATATATGGTACCCTAGGCATAACACCTACATGAACTTCTAACTTGTTGTCTCTTGAGGTCTCTGGGTGAGACTTGGATCCAACTTGTACAAATGCAAAACAAAAGTCAAACATAAAATAATAATAATAATAATAATAATAATAATAAATATTTGAAAAGATATGATGCAATCACACACTCCTATGTTAAACAACAACACAGAATTTAACGTCAATAATAACAAAGTAGTTTGCAGTGAAAAGATACAGCATGGAGCATAGCTTTGCGTCCTAAGTATTGCTACTGGTTGATAACACTTCAGGCCACACTTTGAATCTTGATATACTTATGGCCTAAAATCCTGTCGATGTAAAATACTTTCTTTACTTCAACTTGTAGCTCAGAGTGAAGTTTGTAATATTAAAGCCTACTAACTTCTTTACAACTTGTAGCAACTTGTTGAAAATCTTACAGACATCACACTGAAAATCAACATATTCAAATATCAGGAAGAACTCACATATCTGGTAGTCCAAAAGACTGTAACAAAGTATTTTGCGACAAAGTAGCTGG
Organism: Octopus bimaculoides; assembly: GCF_046866305.1. Classification (NCBI taxonomy): domain Eukaryota; kingdom Metazoa; phylum Mollusca; class Cephalopoda; order Octopoda; family Octopodidae; genus Octopus; species Octopus bimaculoides. The sequence continues at coordinate 57,129,408 of NC_142944.1, forward strand.
GAAGTATAACTGTATTTAGAAAAGGCATGGGAAGAGATGTAACATATTTTGCTGGAATTTGACAAGGAAATAGTAGCTGTAGTCATCAAAAGCACCATCCAATGAAGAGTAAATAAAGAGGTCAGATTTGAGATTTGCGCTGAGTTTCTATCGTCTGATGCTGAAAGATTATTTACCGAAGAGCTGCAGTACACGTCCAAATTTAGCCTGAAACTTTATAACAGAACCAGTAACAGGAAAAAGAATTCATATTATTGAAATTGTCCTGATCAGTATTTAGATTTTTCAGACGTTTGGTAATGTTTATTGCGTTTGTGTTGTGCGTTGTATCACCCATAAAAGCTAATCAAACTCATATAGCTGATTAGCCTATATTATAACGCAAGTAGATAATGTTATTTAATGATGAATGAACGTATCGAGAAGGCTAACCAAGCTATTGCCATGTGTGGTTGGTGAGAGAGAGTATTTATTTATGCAGGCAGCGGCGTACTCACTCAAAACTTACCTGAGGCAAAAGAAAAACTAAAGCAAGATATCCTTGCCAAAGCATAAAGGATCCGCCGGTATGAGAAACGTCAACGTTTCTTTGAACAAAACAAACAGTTCAAATCCAACCCCAAAAAACTCTACCAAGAACTGGGTAAAAATAAAATAGACATTACTGCAGCACCACCAGCAGAAGAACTGGAAGAATTCTGGAAACGAATATGGTCGGTGAAGCAACAACCCCAGAAAAGGACCATTAAAACAACGAACTTAGCTCCTAAGCAACTCTGAACCCCTATAACAACTGAAGAGGTCACCCAGACACTGCAAAGACTAAGCAAATGGAAGGCACCTGGGCACGACAAGATCCCCAACTTCTGGTTAAAACACCTGACAGGAATGCACAAAAAGCTGGCAGAAAAATTTAACAACATACTAGCAGAACCAGAGACAATGTCTGAATGGCCCGGGAAAGGGAAAACCATCTTAATTCCCAAATCCACGGAAACGGAGAAACCACAAAACTATAGACCTATAACCTGTCTCACTACGATTTACAAAGCCTTTACTGCAATAATATCGCAAAGATTGAGTAAGCACCTGGAAAATAACAACCTGTTTCCAGAAGAGCAGAAGGGATGCTGCAGGGGCTCATACGGCTGTAAAGATCAATTAATGATCAATAAAGCCGTAACTGAAGAGAGCCGCAGAAAGAAGAAAGGCCTCAGTATGGCCTGGGTGGACTACCAAAAGGCTTTCGACAGTGTTCCCCACACGTGGATTCTGGAAACACTAGCCATAAACAAGGTGGCACCAATTATTATAAAATACATAAGGCACTCAATGAACAAATGGCAGACAGTGCTACAGCTCCAAACAAAAGAGGAATTTGTGAAAACGAAAGCCATCCTCATTAGAAGAGGAATATTCCAGGGAGACACGCTCTCTCCACTCCTGTTCTGCCCGGCACTCACACCTTTAACTGAATTGCTAATTAGAACTGGATGCGGTTACAAATGCTACGGGAAAACAGTCAGCCACCTCTTATATATATGGATGACCTAAACTTATACATTAAAAATGACAATGAGCTAGAAACACTACTACAGACAGTACATGGCTTTACCAAGGAAATAGATATGAAATTCGGATTAGAGAAATGTGCCAAAGCAACCCTGAAAAGAGGAAACTTAGTTAAAAGTAGCAATATATCACTAGATAAAGCCAATGAAATAAGAGAACTAGACGAAAGCCAACCATACAAATATTTAGGAGTCAATGAACTAGATAGGTTACAACATACACAAATGAAACAAAAAATAAAGAAAGAGTACTATAGACGAGTTAGATCAATACTAAAAACAGAGCTCAATGCTAAAAATAAGATAATGGGTATCAACACTTTAGCTGTCCCAATTATAAGCTACAGCTACAATATCCTTAACTGGACACGAAACGAACTACCTAAAATAGACAGGAAAACAAAAAAAGTAATGACAGGATATAAGATGCACCACCCAAAATCTGACATAGAAAGAAACGAGCTATAAGTATCTGGGTGTTTTGGAAATGGATAAATTAACGGAGAAAGATATGACAGAAAAAATTTAAGGTGGAGTACTTGCGCAGACTGAGACTGATCCTAAAGTCGAAATTAAATGGACGGAATAAGATCGAAGCTATCAACATTTGGGCGGGGTAACCGTATGGACAGCTTAGACAGAAAGACAAGGAAGTTGCTAACTAGACATGGTCACTCCACCCAAAAAGTAACACTGACAGACTGTAAGTTAAAAAAAAAAGAGGGAGAAGTGGACTTATTGGATGCGAACACAGCATTAGAGCAGAAGAAAACAACATAGCATAGCATGTAAAAAATGCCACAGAACCACTATTATTGGAAGTAAGAAGGTCAGGCTTATGTAGGATGAAAGATTGCAAAGATAAAGACCTGTACAAGCACTTGAGAATGAATGAATCTGAAGATAGGTGGATAAAGAAAAAGAATGCATGAACAAAAGAGGGCTATGGTTGACTAAAAGAGAAAAAATGGCTATGGATGACTAAATGTGATTTAAAACCGGAAACAGAGGCTCTAATCCGTGCTGTCGAAGAGCAAGCATTAAGAACGAATTACATCAAATACAGAATAGACAACACATCAGAAAGTGATAAGTGCAGAATTTGTGGACAAAATGATAAAACTGTATGGCATATTATCAGTCAATGTACGCCACTAGCCCAGAAAGAATGTAAGAGACGTCATGACAATATAGCAAGAATTGTCTATTGGACACTTTCCAACAAGTATGGACTTGAGAGAGAAAAAAAAAATAGTACGAATATAAATCCGAGGGCATCAACGAAAATGATAATGTAAAGATCCTATGGGACTTTATGATTCAGTGCGACCATGAGATAGAGAATAGGAAACCAGACGTAGTCTTAATTGAGAAAGAAAACAAACTATGCTGGATTATAGATATAGCATTCCCAGCTGACAACAAGGTATGCGATAAGGAAGAAAGAAAAGTTGAGAGATATGACAGGTTAGCTTGGGAGGTTAAGCAGTTGGAGTTGCAGAAAAAGGTGGTAGTAGTATCAATAATTGTTGGAGCCCTGGTAACAGTGATTAAAAATCTCGAGAAGTACATGGAACAAATAGGGGCTGTAATAAGGGCGGAGCACTTGCAGAAAACAACACTGCTTGGAACTGCTCGAATACTCCGAAAGGTGCTCGAAAATTAATGGGTGTTACCTTAGTTCACTGCTATTTAACAGCAGACACCGCAGTACATCTCCAGCGTTAGCTGTGCAAAGACAATAGAATAATAATAATAATAATCTATATATATAAAAGAGAGGCTGTGTGTGTGTGTGTGTGTGTGTGTGTGTGTGTGTGTGTGTGTGTGTGTGTGTGTGTGTGTGTGTGTGTGTGTACGTGAATGTAGTTTATGCACGTCCACAAATTAGCACGCATGTCGCCCCAATTTTAGGAGATGATGTGTCATGACATTATGTGCATTTTCGCCAAATATTTCTCTCGGAGGCACCCGCGTATAGCTGTAAAAATTTATAAACTTTTACCAATTTTGAAGTTTGTTGACAAGGCGAAGTCAAATTTGTGCGTACGCGCGTGAAGGAGAGAGAGAGACAGAGAGACAGAGAGACAGAGAGACAGAGAGACAGAGAGAAAGAAAGAAAGAAATAGTGTGTTTGTGACAGGGGGGAGATACAGTGTTTGCTAGTGTCAAAAAAAAAAATTTTTAAGTGGGTAAGGCAGACAGAAATCAAAGCAAATTTTTATAAACAAGACAGAGTTTACTTTGCTAGCGTCTAACAAAAACAGAAGAAAAATTAAAAAAACAAAAGAACGAAAAAGTGGAAGAGGGAGGCAGAAAGCGTATTAGGAATGAAAATGTAGTTAAGGAAGACAGAGTAAGTGTAAAATGTAAAAGGCATTTTTGTTTGTTAAACATGAGATATAGTTTAAAATATACGATGTTTTTGAAAGACACTATATTCTATAATGAGATTATATATACTTTTTCACACAACAATTCAAATATATTTATTTTAAATCATTTATTTGTTTTAAATCGTTCATCTTTCTCCCCCCCTCTCACTCTCAAACACACGCATATATACAACTTTGGGAGCGAAAGAGTTTTGTTTATATTTCACAACTATGAAACAAAAACGTATGTAACAATTTGTCAGTCACCGCCCCCCAACCCGTTTTTCGGACCACAAAAAGGGTTTTGTAATGTTTCAGATTAACAACTGCACGATTTCCACTAGGGTGTTACGGTTAGGGTTTTAGGGTTAGGGTTAGAGTTTTACGGTTAGGATTAGGGTTAGGGTTAAGGTTAGTGTTACGATTACAATTAGGGTTGGTGTTAGGGTTACGATTTTAGGGTCAGTGTTAGGGTTAGGGTTTAGGGTTAGGGTTAGAGTTAACCTAGAAGGGACAGGCCCCTTATTTTTTGGTTAAGGCTGTTGGTAAGCTTTCCTAAGTTACTCCAATCCACATCCCCAATGCAAACCTTCAGATCAACCTTTTCCTATGCAGATCTCTAATGCAACTTTAAAAAAAACAGTCAATGAGTGGAAATAACCAATAAACTGATTCCTTATGGGATTTCCCAATCAAATTGCCAGCAAACCATTTTCAGCCAAACCAATTTCAACAGATTTCGCTCAAATCTGATGTCCATGTTACTTATTTTGGTTTGAAATAAAGCACTTGATCACTTAATAATCCTAGCTTAATCCCGAGCAGCGCCGGGCTATACTGCTAGTAATAATAATAATAATAATAATAATAATAATAATAATAATAATAATAATTCTTTTATACCATAGGCACAAGGCCTGATATTTGTGAAGAGGAACAAATCGATTACATCAACCCAAGTGTTCAACTGGTACTTATTTCATTGACCCCAAAAGTCGAAAGGATGAAAGGGAAAGTCAACTTGGGCGGGGTATGAAATCAGAAGACTGACGAAATACCCCTAAGCATTTTTCTGCCGTGTTAAAGATTCTGTAAGCTCGCAATAATAATAATAATAATAATAATAATAATAATAATAATAATAATAATAGTAATGATTATTTCATTTATTTACCACTAGGACGAAAGATGAGGGGGTACAATAGAAATAGACATAAAGTGTGTTTACATATAACAAAATGATAACATAATATAATTATCAAAAATCACTAAAAATTAAGTACACACGGTATATAATGATATGGAATGGACAAAATATACAAAGGTTAACAAAAAATGGGTGGGGAGAGACCCCTGATACAGGATGATCTCTAGGGATAATCGAGGAATACCACTGCCCGAGATTTCCCTGAATACCAAGAGCGAGTGCCCTCTCCAATTCCTTCTCTTCGATTCACAAATCTCCACTCTTGCCATTTTCGCAACTTTCACCCACCTTTCAATAAACTCACTCGAGGACAGGACTTCCCTCTCCACCCTCAATTTCCTTTTCAAAGTCAATGAGAGCTATACCAAAGAGAAATGTGTCTGTCTTCATGCTTTTCAGCCTTGTCCACCAAATAACTGCTTTCACCACAGCCCGGCAAAGAAATACTGCCTTGTCTGCCCGATTAAAGGAGTGCTGCGGGGCAATCATCACTACAGAGTCGGCTGATAGAAGGATCAGTTCCACATGTGACAGTAGCTCTTCGATATAACCCCACAAGTCAACAATGCCCGGATACTTATCGAGTGCGTATAGAACGGTTTAGTAACTCTGCGCGTACTTCGGCAAGTTCGTCTGACAGCACATCCGTGCCTGTAGAGTGAATTTCGAACAGGTGGCGCCCCCTCCCCCGGTAACACTGCTAGGCCAAGGACATCTGAAAATGATCCATGATAGTTCCCGATCGGCAAGTCTATGGAACAGACTAGTCTATTTTCGTCGGCGTCCAATGTCTCCCAGAAAATGTCGTCGCATTTCTCCGCCACTAATCCTCTATAAATTTCTAAAGCGGAAATCCACCGATCCCATTACCCAACTGGTAGAAGGCTGTGAGTGCCTGACGACATTCTAGGTACCAGACACCCATTCTCGGTCTTTTCCTCATTCAGGCCAGCAACCCCGTCAAGGATACGAGCTGCGGCGAGATGAGCCTTACAAACGAGGCCCACACACACTCACGTCCAGAAAACATTTGCAGGTGGAGTAACCTAAGAGCGTATCTGCGCATTAGGAGCCACGGCATACCTAATCCACCACTCAGAGGATGCTAGCAACAAACTGACCGCCTGACTACTGGAACGTGTCCTTTCCACAAGAATTTAGCTAAGAGACGCACCAACATGGTCAAGCAGTAACCGGAACAAGGCATGAAAGTCAGACGATAAATGAAAGCGGAAGCAATGTAGGCATTCTCCACCTCTGCCTGACCTTTCAAGGACAGCTTCCTCTCAGCCCATTTCTGAGTAAAACTGGCCACCTAGTTCGCCACCTAGTTCGTCCCAGTTCTTATCAACCTGGAGATATGAACAACCGGGACCAAACCAGACCCCAAGCACTTTAACTGATCCGTCGATCCAGCGTACGACAACGCATCGACCTGCCTCTCTAGGAGCCTAACAAAAAAACACCGATTTGTTGGCGTTGATTTTAGCCCTGCAACCGACTCGTATTCCTTTAGGATGGTGCCGACCGTCTCCACTTCAGAGGTATCCGACACCATGACGGCGTATGCTGAAACTGCCCTTCTTTGTTTCAGTTCGAAAGGGATGCTCCTTAACTGTTCATAATTCAGCAGCAGTAGCTCGAGTGCCAATACGTACAGAAGAGGCGAAAGCGGGTAACCCTGATGGAGTGAATATGCGATTCCAAATGGTTCCAATAAGTGACCGTTTACTTTGACTACTGAACAAGTGCTACTGTTCATTGCAGCGATCCAGCCTCTGAAAACGGCTCCGAAACCGTCTGCTTTCAGAACAGCTTCCAAGTATCGATGGTCGACCCCATCAAATGCATTCGACTGATCCAAATCGATCAGAACATCCCCGAAGCCATCTTTAGTTCCAGCTCTCTCTATGATGTATTGCATAAGGTTGAGTTTGTTGTAAATAGACTTGATCGGGATTGTGCACGTTTGCGCTTCTCCGACCAGGCTACCGACGACAAACGCCAACTTTTTCGCTAATACCTTGGCCAAAATCTTAAACTATGTGTTTAGCAGTTATGGGCCGAAAAATCTCTTGTACGTCCTTCCTCAGCATGTCATCACACCTCGGCTAACAGCACTAGGAATTCTTCCGTTCTGTTGCCAGTTGCAGTAGACGTATGCCAAGACGTCGCCAAACAAATCTGGCATGAATTCATATAATTCATAGGCAGAATATCCAAAATCATATGGTCTGTGACTTGTGCAAGCGCTCATCGCCTCCCGAATTTCAGCAGCTGTTATCTGCTTTTCACATAACCTCACGTCATCTGCCATAATAATAATAATAATAATAATAATAATAATAATAATAATAATAATAATAATAATAATAATAATAATAATAATAATAATAATAATAATAATAAGCAGTATGGCCACACTACACAAGCTTTGGTTGATAATTAGCTAGTAAAAATCATGTGGGAAATTATTCTT
>NC_142944.1:57142039-57169539 GCF_046866305.1 Octopus bimaculoides
CAAGGAAACCGAACGAAAACAAACATGAAGGTTTATTAGACCAGAAGGTAAGAAAATAGTGAACTCTGGGAGAAATATTTTCTTTGAAAAGAGAAGAGATAGAAGTGAGAGAAAAAACGTTCGGTCTTTTGACCGTCCGTGCAGGAAAAGAAAAATGGTTACGTCAGAAAAAGATAGACGATGGCCATGTGTGAGCAACGAGAGAGAGAAAAATAGAAAGAAGAGGAGAGAGACAGACAGACTGACAGACAGATAGACTGACAGACAGACAGAAAACAGTGAAAGAGGGAGAGGAAAAGGGTATTAGAGAAGGATGCAAGAAGATCTGTCTCTCTCTCCCCTCTTTCTCTTCTCTCTCTCGTTGCTCACACGTTACCGTTGTCCATCTTTCTTCTACTGCACGGACGTTCAAAAGACTGGACGTTTTTTTCTCTCACTTCTATCTTTTCTCTTTTCAAAGAAAATATTTCTCCCAGCGTTCACTATTTTCCTCTCATTCAGGTCTTACGGCCTTCCCCGCTTCTTTTCGTTCAGTTTCCTTGTATGTCTCCACTGTCCTGTTATTCTTCCCAACTTTTACCCTCCATAAATCCTGAATTTTATATTAGAATTTATGGAAGCAACTCTCTTTGAAGACATATTGTTGAAAGCTCAAGATGAGGAGTAGATAGACAGCCGACAATAGATTAAGGGTCGTTTCTCTGTGTTTACTTGTGCTGTTTTCCACATTTGTTCTAGTTGTTTACATATTTTACTCGTTTATTTACGTACTTCATGTTATTTGCACAGTTGGTGACATCCTCTACGCATCTATGCATATATATATATATATATATATATATATATATATATATATATATATATATATATATATATATATATATATATATATATATATATATATATATATAGTGTGTGTGTGTGTGTGTATATATATATATATATATATATACTATTTATTACTATTTAATTGAGCGCGACGCATCCATTTCCATGTGTACACACACACACACACATATATATATATACAATTATAGATATATATATATATATTATATACACATATATACATATATATATATAAATACATGTATGTATATATACATATATATATATACATACATACATACATATATACATATATACATACTTACATACATACATATATATATATATATATATATACATATGTATATATGTTTATATATATATATATATATATATATATATATATATATATATATATATATATATACATGTGTGTGTGTGTGTACACATATATAGCTATGTTGATTCAAACGGGAAAAACTGAAATCAAATTGTGAGTGTATATTTTTGTAAATATACATATACTAATTTGATAAGTGCCAACGCTCACCACTCTAGCACCTTGAGTCACTCTATTATGTTTGCTATCTATCTATCTATCTATCTATATATATATATATATATATATATATATATATATATACACACACACACAAATATGCATGAATGTATGTATGCATGCATGCACGCATATATGTATATTTGTGTATGTACCTATCCACTTATGTATGTATGTCTGGGTGCATGTACTTATCTATATATCTATGTGCGTGTTGCGGTGAGTAGTTCACAGATACCTACATACAATCACACGAATGATTTAACAATCATAAAAGCTAACCATAGCGAAATTTCTCATATATACTATAACTGCCATTGATAAAGTATTTCTGCCATCTGAAAAACGTGTATGAAGAGGTTTATTCTCCTTTCAGCGAAAATTTTACAATTATAATAAATACAGTGTACATTCCTCTTTACGCATGCCTAAGTACTGTCACAACAATGAATCTATTTTGCTCTGTACAGACACACCTAAATACACCTTTGTGATGAGAAAAGAGAAACAGATAATACAGTGACAGAGATAAAAGAAAAGAGAGAGAAAGAGAGAGAGAGAGAAAGATAGAGAGAGAGAGAGAGAGAGAGGAGGAGGAGGAGGAGGAGAGAGAGAGCTTAGACAAGAGTGAGAAGTGTAAGAATGATGAAGCTAATATATGTGTGTGTGTGTGTGTGTGCGTAGGAATGTATGAATATGTATATGTACTTAAATGTATATATATACCTAAATATATATATAAATATATATATTAGTATGTATATATATATATATATATATATATATACGATATACGTATATATGTATATATGTATATACTATACGTATATACGTATATCGTATATATATATATATATATATATATATATATATATATATATATATATATATATACGATATACGTATATATGCATAGTATATATATGTATATATATTTGTATGTATGTATGTATGCATGTGCGTATGTAGGCATGTATATTTATGTATAGATACGTATATGTAAATGTGTATATATGATATGCGTATATACGTATAACATATATTTATGTGTGTATTTAGATATGCATATATAGATATATGCTTGTATGTATTGTTATATCTGTGCGTATATACACATGTATACGTGTTTACAGATATGTAGTTATAAACTTATATATTAAACATATTTCGTTGATAGATACATATATAAATGTGTGCATAGGTGTATGCGTATGTGTGCATCCAAAAATGTAGGAATAAAAACAAACCTGACCTAAGAAAACTAAGCAAAATAAGCCCAGTGGCACGAACCCAGGTAAATCTAATATATATATATATATATGTGTGGATGTATTGAATAACATCCGTAAATCATTTTCCTGACTCTAAATCTTGTCCTTTGTCGTAGTAAGGAAATTTACACTAGCGTATCACTAAAAATGAGCAAGAGCTAAATTCATTTTATTTAGTAATTTATTCTCGTACTTATGGGAAAATCTAATCTTTGTGTGCTCCAATAGTGTTAGTATCAGATATTTTGGGGCTTTCTTCGTCTTTGGCAAGACACTTGTCCAAGATGTCATAAACAAGGATGGATCCCAGAGCCATGTGATTGAGAAGCAAATTCCTATCTCACAGTCATGCCTACATTTATTCACGACTGCACTTACCCAAGCCTGCGCCTGTCTGAGCCTGCGCTTATTCCAAGGCTGCACAAGTCGAGTAGAACATCTCACTCAAAAGGACCCTGAATAAAGGGTTGTTTAAGGATGTTGTACGAAAACCCCATGTTTCCAGAGGTGAATTATTCAAACTGCAAAGAATTCCTCTCAACACATGGCTATGGTGCTCCCCCACTGCTTCTGCTCATGATCAGAGATGCACATATCGTCAGCCACCAAGGGACATGCTCAACTGGTTAGGGTAAACAATCTATCATGCAAATCTGTGCTATTAAGCAGAATATTTGCTGTAGCCCATCTTTTATACCAAGACAAAACAATGTACATGATAACACTTCCAATCAATTAAGATCTGAAGCCATGAGAGCCACTGCCTGGTACTGCATCAGGGCTATTATTATTATTATTATTATTATTATCGAGTGAGAGAGCAGTGCATGCCATCAAAGTGACACTGGGGTAAAATATACGAAGCCCAGTATACCCATCATGACTACCCGTCTGATAAGGGTACATGAGGCACATTTATCACAGCCACATGTGCGCGACATGGTGATCTCATATCAAGATAAACAGCGCATGACCTCGCAGGTAGGGCCCAGTTAGAATTTTTCTCAGGTAGAGTAGCCCATCCTGCTCAAAAGGTCCCTGAATAAGGTTTGTTTAAGGATGTTGAGCAAAATACCCATGTTTCCAAAGGTGAATTATTCAAACCCCAAAGAATTCCTCTCAACACATGGCTATGATGCTCCCCCACTACTTCTGCTCATGATCAGAGATGCACATATCGTCATCCACTAAGTGACATGCTCAATTGGTAAAGGTCAAACAACTGACAAGCAAATCTGTGGTATTCAGCTGAATATTTGCTGTAGCCCATCTTTTTATATCAAAACGAAACAATTTACATGATAACACTTCCAATCAAGATCAGAAGCCATGAGAACCACTGCACGGTACTGCATCCGGGCATAACAATGTACATGATAACACATCCAATCAATTAAGATCAGAAGCCATGAGAGTCATTGCCTGGTACTGTAACCGAGCATTTATTATTATTATTATTAATATTATTATTATTATTATTATTATTATTATTATTATTATTATTATTATTATTATTATTATTATTATTATTATTATTATTATTATAATCATTATTATTATTATTGTTCAGTAGTTTTATTTTTGTAACGTGCATTCACTTCACTACCGAGTACAGCTCTGTGCGCCTTGGGTATGTGCTGTGGTTTGCTGTGATGCTCTTATGGTTACTGTATTGAAAGTGTTTTGCGTAGGATGTGTGTAGTGCCCAGTAGTGCAATTATCTGTATGTTATATATATTTGTAAGTCCTGGTGTTTTTGTTATGTATTTGTCTGAATATTTTTTTATTATACCTAAGGCACCTACTATGATAGGAATCGTTTCTGTTTTTAGATTCCACATTCGGGTTACCTCTATTTCCAGGTCTTTGTATTTTGAAAGTTTTTCCATTTCTTTTAGAGAAACGTTGTCATCTGCTGGTATTGATACATCTATTAGAAAGCATTTTTTGTCTACATGATCTTTGACCACTATATCTGGTCTATTTTCCTTAATTTCTTTATCTGTGTGTATTGGCATATCCCAGAGTATGGTTGCTTTCTCGTTTTCTGTGACCTTTTCTGGCGTGTGTTTATACCATCTTTTTTCTGTTGTTATTCCATAGTGTTGGCATAGCTTCCAGTGTATATAGGTCCCAGCTCTCTCGTTTCTGTGAATATATTCCTTCTTAGCCAGGACTGGGCAGCCAGGGATAATATGAGTTATTGTTTCTTGTCCATCTCCACTTATTCTACAGTTACTTGTTATGTTTCTTTTCATTATATGTTTTTGGTAATTTCTGTTGGGGAGGCTTTGGTCTTGTGCAGCATTTAAAAATCCTTCAGTCTCTGCTTTGAGTCCTGAGCTTCTCAACCATTGCTGGGATCTTTCTCTCTCTATTTCTTTTGCATTTAGTTTAGCCCAGTATTTACCATGTAGGGGCTTTTCTTGCCATCGTTTTATCATGGTACGTTGCTGTTCTAGTTTTAGTCTGGATTTCATTTGTTTTATAGCTTTTGTTGTTTCTTGTTTTCCTGTCTATTTTAGATAGTTCGTTTAGTGTCCAGTTAAGGATATTGTAGCTGTAGAGCTTATAACTGGGACAGCTAAAGTGTTGATACCCATTATCTTGTTTTTAGCATTGAGCTCTGTTTTCAGTATTGATCTAACTCGTCTATAGTAGTCTTTCTTTAATTTTTCTTTCATTTGTGTATGTTGTATCCTATCTAGTTCATTGACTCTTAAATATTTGTATGGTTGGCTTTCGTCTAGTTCTCTTATTTCATTGGCTTTATCTAGTATCATGTTGCTACTTTTAACTAATTTTCCTCTTTTCAGGGTTGCTTTGGCACATTTTTCTAATCCGAATTTCATATCTATTTCCATGGTAAAGCCATGTACTGTCTGTAGTAGTGTTTCTAGCTCTTTGTCATTTTTAGCATATAATTTTAGGTCATCCATATATAAAAGGTGGCTGACTGTTTTCCAGTAGCATTTGTAACCGCATCCAGTTCTATTTAGCAATTCAGTTAAAGGTGTGAGTGCCAGGCAGAACAGGAGCGGAGAGAGCGTGTCTCCCTGGAATATTCCTCTTCTAATGAGGATGGCTTTCGTTTTCACAAATCCCTCTTTTGTTTGGAGCTGTAGCACTGTCTGCCATTTGTTCATTGAGTGCCTTATGTATTTTATAATAATTGGTGCCACCTTGTTTATGGCTAGTGTTTCCAGAATCCACGTGTGGGGAACACTGTCGAAAGCCTTTTGGTAGTCCACTCAGGCCATACTGAGGCCTTTCTTCTTTCTGCGGCTGTCTTCAGTTATGGCTTTATTGATCAATAATTGATCTTTACAGCCGTATGAGCATGTTTGTTACAATCACTTGACGGGACACACCCAGCGTCCTGGAGCGAGTGAAGGAAAAGAGATGTTATAGTATGACTTAAAGCTTGGTGAGGGCAAGTGAAATGGGCAGTAGCAAAGTATCTTCAATCATATCTTTAGTATCTTACATTTATAGGGTTTTTCTAAGGATGTGGGTAGTACTTGTCAGCACAATCTTTTGAATTTCTCTGAGACATGGTTCTCCTGAGATCTTATCTAGATGTTTCTGACATCCCTTTCTTATCATACCTAGTGCACCGACAAATACAGCTTTAAAATGCTGCATCTTTTGTAATTGAATTTCCAGGTCCTTAAAATTGCTTAAATTGTCAAATTCCTTTACCGTTGTATTTTTTATCAGTAGGAACACTTAAATTTATTAGTTTACAAGTCTTTTCTTCCTAGTCTTTAATGACAATGTCAGGTCGATTAGCCTGGATCAGTCTGTCAGAGTTCACTGGAAAATCCGAGAAGATAGTGATATTTTTACTTTCAACGTCTGGTTCTGGAAGTGCGAACCAGTAAGCAGTAGTGCTGATTGGTTCATACCAGTAAGCAGGAGATCTAATATTATTATTATTATTATTATTATTATTGTTCAGCAGTTTTATTTTTATAACGTGCTTTCACTTCACTACCGAGCGCAGCTCTGTGTGCCTTGGGTATGTGCTGTGGTTTGCTGTGATGCTCTTATGGTTACTGTATTGAAAGTGTTTTGCGTAGGATGTGTCCAGTGCCCAGTAGTGCAATTTTTTGTATGTTATATATAATTGTAAGTCCTGGTGTTTTTGTTATGTATTTGTCTGAATATTTTTTTATTATACCTAAGGCACCTACTATGATAGGAATCGTTTCTATTTTTAGATTCCACATTCGAGTTACCTCTATTTCCAGGTCTTTGTATTTTGAAAGTTTTTCCATTTCTTTTAGAGAAACGTTGTCATCTGCTGGTATTGATACATCAATTAGAAAGCATTTTTTTTTTCTTCATGATCTTTGACAACTATATCTGGCTTATTGGCTTTAATTTCTGTATCTGTGTGTATTGGCGTATCCCAGAGTATAGTTGCTTTCTCGTTTTCTGTGAACATTTCTGGTGTGTGTTTATACCATCTTTTTTCTGTTGTTATTCCATAGTGTTAGCATAGCGTCCAGTGTATATAGGTCCCAGCTCTGTCGTGTCTGTGAATATATTCCTTCTTAGCCAGGACTGGGCAGCCAGAGATAATATGATTTATTGTTTCTCGTCCATCTCCACATATTCTACAGTTACTTGTTATGTTTCTTTTCATTATGTGTTTTTGGTAATTTCTGGTGGGGAGGCTTTCTTCTTGAGCTGCAAGTAAAAATCCTTCAGTCTTTGCTTTGAGTCCCCAGCTTCTCAACCATTGCTGGGATTTTTCTCTGTCTATTTCTTTTGCATTTAGTTTAGCCCAGTATTTACCATGTAGGGGCTTTTCTTTCCATCGTTTTATCATGGTCCGTTGCTGTTCTAGTTTTATTATTATTATTATCATTATTATTATTATTATTATTATTATTATTATTATTATTATTATTATTATTATTATTATTATTATTGTTCAGTAGTTTTATTTTTATAACGTGCTTTCAATTCACGACCGAGCGCAGTTCTGTGCGCCTTGGGTATGTGCTGTGGTTTGCTGTGGTGCTCTTATGTTTACTGTATTTACAGCAAACAACAGCACATACCCAAGTGAAAGCACGTTATAAAAATAAAACTACTGAACAATAATAATAATAATAATAATAATAATGGTGTTGTTGGATGTTGACACGGTCATAAATGAACTCGAGCAGGAACAAACTTACAATTACCTCAGAATAAATGAGGGCTCTGGCATTCAACATGCAAGCATGAAAGAGATCGGGGAGGAATGTTACAGGAGAGTTGGAGTAGTCCTAAATTCCGAGTGAAATAGCTGCTAGCTATAAACTCTTTAGCAGTTCCGGTTGCTATTTAGGGTTTGAACTGGAATATGAGCGAAATAAGGAAGATTGACAGGAAACTCCGTAAGCTGCACACCTGCAATAAGATGCACTGCTGAAAGGCAGACGCAGATCGTCTTTACCTATCCAGAGCTGAAGGAAGTCGAAGCTTAATCCAATTTGAAATCTCTTACAAAACCACCATATTTGGACTGGAAAAATATCCTGAAACATCTAACAACTGGATGCCAAATCTCGTTGAAAACCACGATAGACCAAAGTAGATTTATTCTGTTATGAAGGAGAAAAAAAAAATTGCTAGTGAGTTTATGCATAATACCCAGGTCGAACTGCATCATGGAAGTGCGGTAACTATTTGCAAAGAAGGTGAAATCAGTAGCAAAGCAAAATGCGTTTGAACAATTAGCTGATAGGTGGGTACAAAATCCTCTGCATGGAAAATATGTGGCCTGTAGCAAGCAAGCTGATGTAGACTAGAAGCACACCCATCAGTGGCTACGGAACCCAGATCTAAAGGCAGAGAGGGAAGGTTTTATCTTGGTTGCAAAAGATCAGAGCTTATTGACCCGAACTATCAAACCAATGTGATGAAAAATGGTGTAGACCCAAAGTACCGATACTGCAACGATGGGATTGGAACACTGACCACCTAATCTCTGGATGTAAGGTCTTAGCACTTGTAGAGTTCAAATCAAGACATAACAAAGTTGGCCAATATCTACATTGGATAATGTGTCGGCATTATAAAATCAAAACTGCTGACAAATTGGTCAAGCACCACCCCGAGGTTGTTACTGGGAGAAGAAATGTAACGATTCTTTGAAACTTTCCAGTACGTACAGACCGGACCATCAACGCAAATAAACTAGATATTATAGAACAAGTAGACTGATATATTTTTCAACGCGTAAATACTCATAGAACAGCATATATAAAGGATAAAATCCTTTTAAAGCAGAAATGTTTGTCATCAATCAGCCATGAGAATCGAACTCACACCCCTCTAATATCCGGTCAAAGTGCACTATCTTTAAGCTAAACCACCGACCGACAATTTTTCTGCAATTTTAGAAGTAAAACGTCATCTAGAAACGCTAGATGTCATATAGATTACGTCATATCTAAATAAGCATACGTTTGTTTTCGAAGCAGCGTTGAAATGTATTATAGAATAAGTAGAAAGATAGATTTCAACGCTTCAGAACAAACTCATATTTGTTTACATATGACGTAAAGCAGGTATTGTTGTGAAAGTCCAAAACAATAAAATCTGCTTATTGATTGACATGAGAAAATCCTGTGACCATAATATCTCAGCAAAAGAATTTGATAATCTCAGAAAATATAAAGATTTGCTAACCGAAAGCGAAAAGATGTGGCATCTCAAGACGGCTGCAATAGCAGTGACTGTAAGAGCACTTGGAATGATCAAAAAAGGAACTTAAATTATTTTCGAATGATCCCTGACTTACCATCCGTGCAGGAACTGCAAGAGATTGACATAAATGGTACGTCACAGAAATGCATTGTCACTGTGAATTTTCTTTCCCTTTATCCCTTTATTTTCTTTGTCTACTTTTTTTATTTTTTCTCTCTATCTTTCTTCCCCTTTTACTATATCACATGATTTTATAAATGAACAATCTGGTTTTCTAATGTATATAGTGCGTTTCTCTGCCCTAAGTGTCAGGAAGACACTCAACAAGAAATGGAAGCAGAATTAAAAGATGCTGCTGCTACTACTACTACTACTACTACTACTACTACTACTACTACTACTAATAATAATAATAATAATAATAATAATAATAATAATAATAATAATAATAATAATAATAACTTGCCAACGTCAGAAGAAACATTATTAAAAAAAAATTACTAACTGAAGTAGAGATTGACCAAATTAAGCAAGCAGTAAAGGATAAAAAGAATGAAACTGCAGCTAAAGAAGATACTACAGAGGAAATAATTATAAACCAGCCCAAGGCTGATGAAAATACAGTAATAATTGAAAGAGTTAAGGTAACTGATAGGCAAAATAAAATACTCTCTGAACCAACCATAAACACTAAGGCAGGTGAAAATCAAATAGATGAAGGAAGTCATACAGAAATCGACGCAACAGAACTACATGATCTAAAAAATCAAATCATGATTGAATGGCTGAAAATTAAAGAAACTAGTATGAATGAACGCGACACTCTCCCCAAAATTCGCAATTCTAACCAAAACCTGAAAATAATTGGTAAAATCCGCCTTGCACTTAAGGATATAATTTCAGCTAATGATGTTGATATTACAGATCTCAACCACCTGTACTATGCATCCGCAAGAATCTCAACGATTCTATGTGGTGAAAAGATTAGAAAAAGACAACACTCCCACAAAAAGCCTTCTTGGCAAGAACGCATTCAACACCAAATTAAGCTGCTTAGATCTGACATAGAATGTTTGAAAAACCTTAAATTTGACAAGAGTATCAAACCTACAAAGACCCAAAAACTAAAGAAAAAATATAACATGAAAACCATAGTTGACATTGATGCCACCATAGAAACCATCAAGCAAAAGGTATGTGCTAAAGCTGCCCGCATAGCAAGGTATGAAAAGCGTGTTAAATTCTTCCGAGATAATAACATGTTCAAAAATAACCCCAAAAATTTCTACAGGAAGATAGGGAAAACACCAGTAACAATAAAGTCTGTCCCATCAAAAGAAGAAGTGCAAGAATTTTGGAATAAAATCTGGGCAGAAGATAAAACACACAATGAAAAGGCCCCTTGGATTGATAGAATAGCTACAGACCTAGACTCCTTAGAGGAGCAAAAGTGGGAGGGGGTCAGGGTAGAAGATATAAGATCTGCTCTCAGGAGGTCAAGCAAATGGAAGTCTCCAGGAAAGGATAAAATTCCTAACTTCTGGTTGAATGCCTTCCCAGAAAGCCATGAACTGCTAACAAAACTTTACAACGATGTTTTGCAAAATCCTAGTTTGATGCCCTCTTGGCTAGTTAATGGTTTAACATTCCTGCTTCCAAAAAATGAGGAAACAAACGAACCAAAAAATTATCGCCCCATAACCTGCTTAACAACAATGTATAAGACGCTAACATCTGTCCTAACCGAGTACACCTATAGTTTTTTAATAGAAAGTAGCATATTCCCTAATGAGCAAAAGGGATGTAAACGTGGATCTTATGGTTGTAAAGATCAGCTACTCATCAATAAGATGATCTTAGAAGATTGTCACAAGCGACACAAAAACTTGTCAATAGCCTGGATAGACTATAAAAAGGCCTTTGATAGCCTACCACATAGCTGGATTAGGAAATGTCTGGAAATGTATAAAATAGCTCCTACTCTGCGAAACTTTTTATCTGTAAGTATGAGATCAAGGAGAACCACACTGATGTTGAACAATGACAATGAATCTCTAAATGCTGGAGATGTAAGAATTTCATGTGGCATTTTCCAGGGTGACTCACTATCACCACTCCTCTTCTGTCTAGCCCTAATACCGCTCTCAAAATTGCTCAATGATGCACAGTATGGTTATAAAATATTTGATAAAAATATAAATCATCTCATTTACATGGATGATTTAAAGCTCTTTGCAAAAAATGACCAACAACTCAAAGGCCTACTAGCGATTGTTAAACAATTCAGTGATGACATCAGGATGCAATTTGGCCTTGATAAATGCGCAAAAGCTATCTTTATCAAAGGAAAAATGACAAATACATCTAATGTGAACCTTGACCAGCAAAATGTCATAAAAGAGTTAGAACCAGCGGAGAGCTACAAATACCTAGGGGTAATTGAAGGGGACAATATCAAGCACTCAGTGATGAGGGAAAGGATCAGAAGAGAATGTTATCGCAGGGTGAGAGCAATACTGAAGACAGAGCTGAACGCGAGAAACAGGATCGAAGCGATCAATGCTCTAGCCATACCAGTCGTGACTTACAGTTTCAACATCGTTAACTGGTCAATTACTGAAATATGTAATGTTGACAGAAAAATACGAAAACTGTTGACAATGCATAGAATGCACCACCCTAAGGCAGATATAGAACGTCTTTATCTGCCAAGAAAAGAGGGAGGTCGAGGACTACTACAGCTGGCATTATCAATGAAGGTAGCCACAATTGGCCTAGACACCTATATGAAAAACTCTGAGGACTGGATGCTAAAACTTGTCTTAAAATATGAAAGCAAGAAAGCATCTTACTCAGTAACAAAACAGGCAAAGGAATATCTAAGTGAATTCCAATTGCAACAAATTCAAGAATTAGACGAACTAGAAACACCTACAGAAAAAGCTAAGCGCTTGAAAACCCGTGCTAAAATTGCTGCCTTAGCTATTATGACTGAAAAATGGCATGGAAAACCTCTCAATGGCAAATACCCAAAGAGAGCGAATAATGCAGATATTGACAAAGCCCTTACCCACCAATGGTTAATGGCCTCTGGATTGAAATCAGAAACAGAGGGGTTTATCATAGCAGCCCAAGATCAATGCCTACCTACAAAGAACTACCAGGCCAACATATTAAAGAACGGCAGCTCCCCATTATGTCGTATATGCCAACAACAAAATGAGACCATCGATCATGTTGTCTCCATGTGCAGTCTGCTTGCGCCTACAGAGTATCTCAACAGGCATGATAGAGCTGCACAATATATTCACTGGGTAATATGCAAAAACCTGGACTTGCCCCATGATAAAAACTGGTGGGAACACAAACCACCCCCAGTACTTGAAAATGATCACATTGCACTCCTCTGGAACTTCACCATTCAAACTGACAGAAAGATAGACGCAAATAGGCCAGACATCATACTGAAAGACTTCAGACAAAAATCATGCCTCCTCATTGATATGACTGTCCCAATTGATATAAACGTATCTGTCAAGACCTACCAAAAACTGAGCAAATATAAAGATCTTGAAATAGAAATTAGCAAAATGTGGAATCTGAAGACGAAAACAATACCTATTGTCATAGGTGCCCTGGGAATGACAGCGAAACGGGCTGATTACTACCTAGCTCAGATACCAGGAAACCCCAAAATGGCTGAAGTCCAAAAGATAGTGCTCATGGGAACTGCCCATATCCTACGTAAAATACTGTCTATGTGATCTCAAATTTTAAAGCAAACATAATTTTCTTATGGTTTCTTAAACATTCACTTGAACAAAACTGTACAAATCCAAATATATGGTACCCTAGGCATAACACCTACATGAACTTCTAACTTGTTGTCTCTTGAGGTCTCTGGGTGAGACTTGGATCCAACTTGTACAAATGCAAAACAAAAGTCAAACATAAAATAATAATAATAATAATAATAATAATAATCATAAAATTGAGGCGCGGTTGACAGTATATGCTTCGAAGCCGAAATGTTGATGTACACCATGTAACAATCCATCAGGGGCTGAGACGTTCAGGACTGAAAGCAGAGATTGAAGGTTTCATATTGGCGGCACAAGATCAAAGCTTGCTAAACAAAAATTGCCAGGCTAACTTTCTTCAAATCGGTTCTGACCGCAAACGTAGATTCAGCAATAAATCTGATGAAACAACAGGCATGTCGTCTCAAGGTGCCTTGTGGTGACACCAAACGAATGCAAAAATCGCCACGATAGGGTAGAACAGTATTTACAGTGGAAAATATGCAAACACTTGAAGGTAAAAATATCACCGGGATATTCCAGTCAACACTGCCAGAACGATCCAGGCTAATCGACCAGACATAGTCATTACTTGTAGCCTAATAGATGTAAGTGTTCCCACTGATAAAAATATATCTTGTAGCAAGTCATAAAAGGCGGCAATATGACATAATGGTTGTTTGCCCGAACAAGCATAATTGTTGGTAATCCCATTGGTTAAAATTACTGCCCATATACGTATTCTAAACTTTCATCAAAGAAATCTTTCACGAAATACGGTTCTCAGAATTCGGATATGAGCTGTTATAGAAACCCTGATTTTTGGGAAATTACTCAGTGATCGTAGGATGTTACTAAACTCTACAACACTCACTCCTTGAGGTATTGGCTATTTTTTATGCCATGTCTATGATAAAAATCCAACAAGACTTATTTGAATTGTTGTGAACTCTAGTAGTTAGTATGAAGGATTGGCTCGTGTGAATTTTTTAGTCGTAATTCTCTACGACAGAATGACTTTAATTCCCAATTGTACTATAAATGCTAAATGTACATAAATATACTAATGTAGTATTTATTTTCTCTTTCTTCACGTTCTTCAACTTGTTAAAGAAATTTATTTCTGCAATTATGAAACTGTATTATTTTATAGAGGTTAAAAGAACACGAATTTATTTATCTTCAACATACATGCACACATAAAATGTCTGTTAGCGTTTCAGAATATAGATTTTTCGCTATGGCGTTTATGTAGCTGGAGTCAGGATTTATGTATAATGATAACACTTATGAGTAAGCTATAAGTGACGTATTTATCAATATATATTCCTACATCAAAAGTAAAATATATTTATTATCCATTTCCAAATAGGAAATATATAAAAGTGGTGTTACACATACAGTAACCAAACCGGCTATAAAAATCTGTAAAGGAATTTGACAAATTAAGTAAATATAACTGATTCAAAGTGTTATCATGCACATTGACATGTCTTAGTATAATAGATAGGCTACAGTAAATATTCTGCTCAATACAACAGATTTGCTTGTGAGTAGCTTTTCCTTAACCAGTTGAGCATGTCCCTTGGTGCCTGACGATATGTTCATGTCTGATCACGAGCAGAAGTAGTGGAGGAGCATGATAGCCATGTGTTCAGAGGAATTTTTGGGGGTTTCGATAATTCACCTTTGGAAACATGGGTGTTTCGTTCAACATCATTAAACAACCCTTATTCAGGGACCGTTTGAGCGTGATGGGCTACTCGACCTGAGGAAAATTCTAACAGGGCCTCACCTGCGAGGTCATGCGCTGTTTATCTTGTCATGAGATCACTATGTCGCGCACATATGGTTGTGATGCATGTGCCTGGTGTACCCTTATCAGATGGGTAGTCATGATGGGTATAATGGGCTTCATATATTTTACCCGTGTCATTTGATGGCATGCACTGCTCTCTCATTCATAAATAATAATAATAATAATAATAATAATAATAATAATAATAATAATAATAATAATAATAATAATAATGATGATGATGATGATGATGATGATGATGATGATGATGATGATGATGATGATAGTGATAATAATAATAATAATAATAATAACAACAATATTTTTAAAAAAAGGATTGACGTAACTCTTCACGAAGGTAAATAGTCAAGACGAAGAGTGCGATTTTAGATGTTTTATTTTTTGAACAACATTTCGACAGAACGTCTGTCTTTCTCAAGTTCAAACCAAAAGGTGATTGAAAATTCAAAATTTCAGAAACGAAACGTAAACTATGAACGTGAGTAATCAGCGTCCATACGTTGATAGAATGACATCATCAGCTTTTGTCAGTTTTTTAATAAGCAGAAAGAAAGAAAGAAAAAGGAAGACGACAGAAAAAGAAAAGAAAAAGAGAGAAAGAAGAATATTCAATCAAACAGTTTTGTAGAAATTTGATGATATTCTCCTGTCATCTTATTCATTCCTCCAGGGCGTGATGTCAATAACCCGCAAACATATTTCTCCTCATACATTCTGAGAAGTGAAAGTGGGGTACATTCAGGATATTTTTTGAGAATGTGCACTTTCAAATCTTCTTCAAAATTGCAGCCGCTTGAAACGAAATGTTCAGCAAGTTCTGTTGAACTACTGTTCTTGTGCCTGACGTCGAATCTGTGCCCATTAAACCTTTTGTTTAATTGTTCCGTTGTACAACCAACATAAATCAAGTTATGTTTCGTGCATTCTGCACCGTACACTAAATGGGAATCTTTGCAGGTTCCCCCTTCTGTATAAATCATAACATTTCTATTATGATTTTTGATGGTATTCACTTCACTCATGTTGTTGCACAATGAACAGGGCTTACCTCTCTTGCGGCTGTTCTTTAAAGTACAGCGTGTAGATACTCCAATGTTCGTTTTCTTGGAGTCAGATATAGAGGTCAATAATTCTTTTATGTTCTTATTCCGTCGAAAGGCTACAATGGGCGGCTGAGGAAATGTTTGTTTGAAACTGGGATATTTTTTCACCACATGTTGGTAACTTTCATGCAACACTTTTGAAATGCCAGCGAAACGTCGGTGCCAGTTAATCACTAAAGGAATTCTGTAATCTGTTGTATTTTGTTTGCTAAGATTAGGCGTGTAGGTTTTACTATCTTTGCTAATCTTAGCTATTTCACTTGCTATTTCCTTTAAACGTGATTCACTGTAACCTCGTTTAACATAATGACATACAAAAGCATTTGCATGTTTCCAGTAATCCCCTATGTCAGTGCAAATCCGTTTTATCCTCAAAAATTGGGATTTCGGATTTGACCGAATAAGATGATGTGGATGATCGGAGCGGCGGTGGAGATATATGTGGGATGACATCCCACATATAACCTGGCACAAAAGGTTCAGCGCTTCTTCCTAGTATTTCCCGTCAGCCCAAAGATACATCGAATGAATCCATTTAGTCAAGTTAATTCCATTACTCTCATCTGCGATTCCTAAAATTTGCTGGAGAGTCATACTTCCAGATCTAATCTCAGTTTTTCTTTCCATAGATTATACTCTGAGATTAAAGTCTCTACCCTTAAATGTTTCAATCTATTTTACCAATTATCCTCCTTCACGTTAAGCTCCTAGCAGAGAAAGGATATTTGTTCTGTGTTTTCCTTACCAAAGGAAGGTGGTAGTTTGACGACCATGATATAATGATGATAACCATATTCGTCTAGTATATAACAACTGTTCAATATAAACAAATTAACTATCTATTTATGGACACTGAACGCCTTGCAACATTGGCCATTAATTTATTTCTCTCTATCGTTAGTTATTTGCCATTTTTCAATAATCGATTCTAATCTAATTGCTCCATCCCTGAAACCTTTGTGCTTCCGTTAGCAGGATCTCTATCAATGGACCTTATCTAAATCGGCAGAGATCAAAGCAAGTTGAAATTTGGAACATTGACTATCCGCTGACTTGATGAAAACTCTACCATATTACTATGATCTTGGTAAACTGCTGTATTCGCTCCATATCCATACTGCTAAGTTTGGGATATCTATTGTAAGTGACCAGTGTATTTGAACTATCTGAGCAAGTTTTTGAGGTTGTTGCAACTCGACACGGTTCCTCTGTGTATCTAAGACACAGTTCTAATACTAAAATCTAGTTCTAGTACTAATGAGTGGGGCGTTTCCTGGGGCAAACCAAATAACCTACTGGATCCAGGAATATTGTCCATATAGCAAAATCCAAACAAACCTTTCTTAAACAACACTGCCAGATCACCGCCCAGTCCTGACGGACTACAAGATAAATACAACTCGTAGTTATCAACAATGGGTGCGACTGATTGCTTTTCAAAAATGAATGTCCAGCTGATAGCTACCACATCTATGATTATTTACTTTGGATCGTTAGGCAAGCCAGGCTACGAATATTTATACCTCTTGTAAAACTAACCAACACAGTTTTCGAGAAGGGCTGATGCTTCTAATTTCTCCTTGGTTGAGATAAAACATTTAAAGGGCATATTTGAGAAGGGTTCATTGAGGTAGATTTTTTTCGGACAAGTCAAATGTTTAATTTTTTTTGTCCTGAATTTTGGTGTCTGTCCGGGTATATTTTTAAGGTAGGGATTCATTAAGCTTCTCAATCGCTTTGAGATAGTTAAATACCTCCTCCATTAAATACTCCGAATAACAATATTTGTGTAAACTTCGGTAAGAATGTACGACTAAACTATAGAATGTGAGGGCTGTTTTCCCTCTGCATTTTTCATCTTGTGTAGTGTCAGTGAGAACTTGTATAGTTTAGGTAATACTGAAATAGAATTTTCGTTAGATTAGCCGTAAAGATTTGCTTAAATTCTCCATAGCTTCAGATAATTGGTCACAACGACCAGAAAGTTTTGAGTTGTACAATCAACTTTGAAGTACCACTAGACAGGGATCAGACTATGGGAAGCTAAACGTGTTCTTTTCGGCTCATAAATATTTCAAGGATCAGAATAGTGAATTAGCCAAGCGGAAATTGTCAATAGATTGTCTTGTTATAGAAAAACTTTACAGTAACATTGATTAGATTTATTGAACAGATACTATAGAGAATAGCTGTGAAGAATAATTCGCTATTTTAAAAAGAGTCATAGAAGTTATCCTGCATCGCGTACAAGCGGTAATAAATTACCTAAAAAAAAATATTTAAAGATACAAAAATGCATTTTCCGTGCAAAGGATTATGCGCTGAAGCATATGGGCAAGAAAACCGTTTGAGGGTCCCGGGTATACCAACAAAGCCCCAATTTCATACGGCACTAGTAGATTCCAAAGAGATGTGTGCAATTTTTCAGTGGCATTTTACCGAATTATCCTCGATGAGCGGAGAAGAGGTTAGATTGAATTACTTGCTGTCAACTTTGATGATTTGCTACTTCTCTTGGGCAAGGAGACAGAATACTGCAAAAAAAAAAAAACTCAGTTTCAGTAGACGTCATGTGTTATATATCAATATGCCATATTCCATACCTGTTGGTTTGTGTCTTAGTAGCTCTTCATTTCAACTGGCTGTAGACTGAGTATTCTTAATAATGTGAAAGGACAAATCGCTACGCTGCTAACAAAGAAAACTCACAAAATTTACTTTACTCAATACAGAGTTTAAAAATTCTGGTTGAAATGCCCGTCAAGAGAAAATAAAATACTGGCACGGTTGACAGAAGCACAAAGAAAAGGAAATTGCGAGTCAATAATTGGCGTATTGCATACTTAACTTTCATCTGGAAATTACTAATAGATAAACTGAATTGTATAGGTATCTAAAGAGAATCAATTTATTTCCATAGGAACAAAATACACTGAGTTAAAATAAGATATAAATTAATGTGGGGTAGTATTATTTATGAGTAAAACTATAATATTAATGGCCAAAATCCAAACAGAAAGAAAGGAAGAGGTAATAAGGGAGAGGAATAGAGTTAGAAAATCAGGACTAAATTAAGAGAATTAAAACTAAGGTTTTCGAAAAAGTGATAGATAGAAGAGACTCAGAATAACTTAGAGAAAATGTAGGACTACTATCAGTGGGTTGGGAAAGGCTAAAATGTATTCTGAGTATATATCAAAAGTCATAACTCAAATAACTGGATATGTTTATCTTGTTCTAATTATTATTGTTCCCTATAGTTTTGAACTTAGTAATTCAGTGTTTCATTGTATTATTCTATTTATACTGTAGAATAGATATATTTCTTTAATACCTTGACTTTAATTCCCTTACCTTAAATTTTTTCCAAATTCTTACCACTCCTTAGGGTATTGTCCTTCCATTTCCTTTTTTTTTTTCTTTCCCTCATGCTTTATTTACCCCTAACCTGCTGTCCACCACTACTTAACCTACCTTCCTCTAAATTTGAAATTACTACTATCCCTTCTATTAGGTTTTAAATTCTTGTTTGATTCACTTGTCTGTGAAACAGCAGCATAGTCGAGATGTGTTTTCTTCTCTTACTCTTGTTTTTTGCAAACATCGTCAAAATGACTTTCTAAAATGAAATTCCATTATGCAGCTGAGGAGTACATTTTCATTGCATTTTCTGCGGTGTTCTCACTACATGAATAAATGGAGCTTGTACGAAACGTACGTACTGCTATAACCTATTGATTTTTTGTTGCTTAACTTCAAATATATATATATATATATATATATATATATATATATACATTTATATACGCACATATATATGTACATACATACATACATACATATATATATATATATATAGTTTAAGGGAAAATAACCAATTTTCAAGAACTCATCGATGAAAATCCACTATCACATATAGAAAAATTAATAATTAAAAGCACAATAAATGAGTATAATATAAAGTAAAGTAAATATCATAAGATAAATATAATATATTATATTATATTTATCTTATGATATTTACTTTACTTTATATTATACTCATTTATTGTGCTTTTAATTATTAATTTTTCTATATGTGATAGTGGATTTTCATCGATGAGTTCTTGAAAATTGGTTATTTTCCCTTAAACTATATATATTTTATATATACTTTATCTATAAGGCTCAATTTAATTTTAATTTTTTATAAATTGATTTTAATTGAGTTTTTTACCTGTAATTTTGGATTTTGTCCCTAATAATATTATTATTATATATATATATATATATATATATATATATATATATATATATATATATATATATATATATACATATACATATACATATACATATACATATACATATACATATACATATATATATACATATATGTGTGTATGAATGTATCTCTCTGCCAACGTATCACATATGAATATGTATATACATATATATATATATATATATATATATATATATGTATAAATAGATAAATAGATAAATAGATATATATATAGATAGATAGATAGATAGACAGACAGACAGACAGACAGACAGACAGATAGATAGATAGAGAGAGAGAAAGAGAGAGAGAGAGAGAGAGAGAGAGAGAGAGAGAGAGAGAGAGAGAGAAGGAGTAGAGAATACAGATGTAAATATAACTTGATAGCTGGAATGGTGAGCAGTACACTGAAGTGGAATTTCCGCCAAATCTTTAGCACAACTCGACACAATACCTCAGCTGTTACAAGGCTCTTGAAATAAATTAAGAACATCCTCATGTCTATAATACTGTCACGACGAGGACATCCTCATGATTATAATACTGACTGTGATGATGTTAAATTGTTTGAGATTCAAAGCTATAGATGAGACAGTGTATTGTTTACGCACACGTGTATGTCTTATACACGCACTTTGTATGATGTGTATATTAGTGTGTGTGTGTGTATCTGATCATGTTTATTTTCTTAATTAGTAGTGAGAAATATATTATTCATATAGTTTCTATTATTAGTATTATTCATGAGTCAGCAAGATGGCTAATTCGTTTGAGCGACAATAATAAAATGCTTTGCTATAATCCTTCCGGGTCTTCTTTACATCCTGTGTTCAAATCTACTCAAAATCAACTTCGCCCAACATTACTCCGCGGTCACATATGATACGATTCTGGGTCAATGGTATTGAACAATAGCTATCCCCTCAAAATTGCAGGCTTTGTAGCTAAATTAGAAAAAAAAAGCATATTAATGAGCTATTTTAATGCCAGAAGAGTTAAAACAAACCTCAGTGAGATCAAAAGAACAAGTAAACTTGGAAATGAAAAGATGAATACAGAAGGTTTAGAACTTTGCCTTTTGTCAACAGTTTTGTTTAGCAATTACAAGCACAATATTTCAGCAGGGAGATAAGTACAAAATCACCTAGAAGCATCCTTGATCAGGTAACTGATACATGTTTGACTACGTTATAATTAAAAGCAAAAAGTGCACTGATATCAGATTAACCAGAGTTCACAAAACTCCCGATTGTTATATGGATTACAAAATAGTTCGCAGTAAGGTATTTGTTAAAACATATATAAAAATGTGGTTAAGATCCAAAATTCCTCCGAGAATAAATACGTCTTTACTAAAAAATCCTCACATGACACAAAATGCTGAAACACATCTAAATTCAAATCTTAAGGATATACAGGAAAGCAATGAACCTGATGTTTTGAGTCAAACCGTTTGCTGACAAAGTTCTAAGATTTGCCGGAAGCAAGCAACAAGATTGTTTCGGTGAGAATGATTCTCTAATCAAAACCATTCCTAAAATATACGTACAAAAGACACAAGGCATGGATCTCAAACAACAACTTACCATCACTCAAATCTATATACATTTCCTGTGAAAACATTGCAGAGAAAATGTTGCGTGAGATGAAAAGTTCTTGGTGAGTAAATAAAGCCCAAACATTGCAACTGACTTCTAACTCCCACAACTCGAATTAATAATTTTGAAAGCCATATTTGATTCAGAAAAGCGCAGTGTTAAGTAGCACAGATGAAATTCTGAAATTAATGCTAAATAAAGAATCCACTAGCAATCCTGATTTAATCAACGGAATCCTTCGAGGCCTATAATTGAGCAAGCTGCAGAAGATCCTAACTGGGAAAAGATAAATACTAGTTGAAAATTTTATTTTTCAGCTGTAAATATCCTGGATAAGGTGGTATTCCCATAGTCGTGTACAGGCATAGTGATAAACAGCTTGTAAAAAAGCTGCGTAAATCTATCTGTTGATTTGGAAAACTGGATCTGTTCCTCGACATTTCAAAGATGCATCTATAATGCACTTGTCCAAAAACAAAGAGAAGGGTGTATAGCATAACAGAAGAATAAGTTCGTTGTACATAGCTGGAAGAATTCTTGTGATGGTGATTCTTAACAGCATCAATAGACATTTAGTAAACAGCTTATATCCTGAATCCCAATGTGATTTTAGGGCTGACATGATTTTTGCCCTTAGGTAAGTTCGAGAAAATGAAGTGAACAAAATAGTGACTTGTATTTGGTCTTTGCCAACTTAACCAAAGCTTTTGATACAGTGAATCGTGAGGCACTCTGGAAAATTTTGTCAAAAGTTGGCCTTCTTGATGAAATGATAAGGGTAATAACATCTTTGCACGAAGGAATTATAGCCACAGCAATATATTTAACGGTCAGGGACATTTTCTGTTCCACTGGAACTAAACAAGCCCTGTGTTTTGGTTCTTGTACTCTTTGCCATATTCTTTTCGATGACGTTCCAACATGATTTTAGGAATTAATATGAAGAAACAAAATTTCAGAGTTGCACAGACGGACGTGTAAAAGAAGTAAATGGACAAAGCTTCGGATCAAAGGAAAAGATCAAGGAATGAAATTCTACGCAATTTTTTGTTTACTGCTGTTTGCATTTTGAATTCTTGCGCTTTCAAAGATTTCAGGAAATATTTGACAGCTTTGGTGTAACAGCTCGTGCATTTGAGATAGCTATCAACATTAAGGAAACTGAAGTTTTATTCCAACCAAAGTGTGGGATAGAACATACTCAAGATATTAATGTTATGATTAACAATATTCACCCAAATGAATCATGTCATTTAAATATCTTGGAATACAGCAAACTTTAAGAGTTATCTTCATGAAATCAATATTAGAATATTTAAGGCTACAAGTGCTTTTGGAAAATTTTCCTATCGTTTGTGCGATGAACACAGTGTCAACCTGAAAACTAAAATAAGTGTATACAAATCCTGTACATTTAGCAGACTTTTGTATAAGGCAGAAGCAAGAGAACACCCTACCGCTGACATATAAAGAAACTCGAAGCCTTTCTCATGTGTTATCTGCGCAATATCTGCAACCTAAAATGAAAAGATAAGATATCAAATGTCAAAATTTAAGAAAAATTTAATATCTGAGACTGCATCAAGACGGTATGGATGCTGGGGAGGTTAGCACGTATTAGTACCTCGGAGTCAGGGATCCTGTCCTGCCACTTTATGCCGAGAAGTTTTCTGAGGCGTATTGTATAAAAGTGGTTCAGCTTCCAGGTATGACGCTGGTAGACCGTCCAGGACTCGCAGCTGCAAAGCAGCGTTGTGAGAACAACAGCCCGGTACACCTTGATCTTTGTCATGATGGTGATACCCTTCCTGTTCCAGACAGTCTTGCATAGCCTGCTGAAGGCAGCGCTTGCCTTGGCGAGTCTGGCGTTGATTTCGTCATCGACGACAACATTTCTAGAGAGTGTGCTCCCAAGGTAAGTGAACTTGTCCACCGCGTTCAGTCGCTGCCCGTTGATGGTGATGTTGGGTTCAACGTAGGGCTCGGTTGGGGCTGGCTGATACATTACCTCAGTCTTTTTTGTATTAATAGTAAAGCCAAAGTTGTTGCAGGCGCCAGAGAACAAGTCAACGCTGTGCTGCATGTTGGACTCAGTGACAGTATTGAGAGCGCAGTCATCGGCGAACAGGAGGTCCTTGATGGTGACTACTGGAACCTTAGTTTTCGCATTGAGCCTCCCGATGTTGAAGATTGAACCGTCGGACCGGTACTTAATGCCGATGCCTATGTCTGTGTCCCTGAAAGCATCTGTCAGCATGGCTGAGAACGTAAGGCTGAGCAAGGTGGGAGCAAGGACACATGCTTGTTTCACTCCGTTTGAGACAGGGAATGGATCAGAGGTTTCTCCGTTGTTCTGTACCCTTTCCAACATGCCATCGTGTAGTTGTCTTACAATGGTGATGAATTTTCTGGGGCATCCATACTTCGCCAAGATTCCCCAAAGACCTTCTCTACTAACGGTATCAAAGGCCTTGGTCAGGTCGATGTAGGTGGAGTAGAGGTCGACGTTCTGCTCCTGACATTTCTCCTGCAGATGTCTAGCAGCAAACACCATGTCGAAAATCCCATGCTCTTTCCGGAAGCCACACTGGCTCTCAGGTAGATCTTGCTCTAGGTGTACAATGAGGCGGTTGAGCAAAACTCTAGCCAGGATCTTGCCTGTGATGGACAACAGTGAAATTCCAGGATGATTGTCGCGTCCATCCAGATGAGCTGAAACAGGTGGTGAATTTTCCTGGTCAGGGCCATACAGCCTTCTTTGAATACTTCGGCTGGGATAGAGTCTGGACCAGGTGCTTCGCCACTGGACAGTAGAAGGCATGATTTCTGAATTTTCTCCAAAGTTGGTTCGACGTCCATTGACTCTTCAACGGGGACTTGAGGTATCCTATCATATGGCTTCACCATTGATGGTGGAAGGCCTATTCAGGACGCTGTCGAAATGTTCAGCCCATCTCTCAACAGACCTGATATAATGATTTGGGGTAGAGAAGAGAATTGGGCACAGTTGTAGAAATTAGCTGCGCAGCAGACGTTAAGATAAAGCTGAAGATCTGTGAAAAAGAGTGACCTATGCTGAACTATTGATAAATCTGCAGTTACTTTATCGGGATTAAAAGTTCAGCATTATACCTGTAATTATTTGGGCCCTGGGATATGTACCACACTCCCTAAATACCAATCTTGAGAAATTAGGCTTCTCAAAACCAGAAAGGGGAAAACTAATTCGAAGACAACAAATCCAATCCATCACTGGAACTGTAAAAATCTGTAAAACTTTTCAGAAGTTTAGCATTTAAATATATATTAGCATGTCTAGATATGCACGTATATACATGAAAATACATACTTAAAACATACAAATGTGCACATACATACATACATACATACATAATACATACATACATACATACATGCATGCATGCATGCATGCATACATACATACATACATAAGACATACATACATACATACATGCATGCATACATACATACATACATACATACATACATGCATGCATGTATGTATGTATGCATCCATCCATCCATCCATACATACATACATACATACATACATGCATGCATGCATATCTACATACATACATACATGCATGCATGCATATCTACATACATACATACATGCATGCATGCATACATACATCACATACATACATACATGCATGCATACATACATACATACGTACACACATACATACATACACATACATACATACACACACACATACATACATACACACACATACATACATACACACACACATACATATACATACATACATAAATGCATACATACATACATACATAAATACACACACATACATACATACACACACATACATACATATACATACATATATACATACATGCATACATACATACATACATACATCACATACATAGATAAATACATACATACATACATGCATACCTACATACACACATACATACATACATACATACATACATACATACATACATACATACATACATACATACATACATACATACATACATACATATATTGTTTATTCATCTCATGATTATGCCTTAGAAGGAAAACGAAATAAACACATCCAGCAATTATGAAACTAGTTAATTTGATCGCAAATTAAATCTTGAAATTTTTAAAACAAGCGTATAGTTATAAATAGACTGTGGCTGTCACATTTATGGTTTTGTTATAATCGTAATCGATGACTATTATCAGATACAAATGAAGAAGCAGAAATCAATATATTAAAGAGATATATATTCCAATGAAGCAAGTGATTAACTGTATCGATAAAAAAGTTTAATAAAATGCATGAAATAATGTGCATGTGGCGAAAAAATAAAAGGTGAATTAAAACACTTCAATTGTGACTATATTTCTAAAGGCAATGGAAGAATGTTGATAGCTGTGAACGATACTGAAGACCCTCTCCCTTTTCCTGATATTACAAATTTAACTTTTAGCAAAAAAGGTAGAGTGGCAGGAAATACTTGGTTATGTATTTTTATGTCCTGAATTCAAATCCTATTGAAACAGGTACTGGCTTACAACATCCGTTGGTCGATAGAATAAGCACCACTCGCATACAGGGATCAACTGAGTTGACTATACGTATTCTTCACAATAAGTGATTTTCGTATTTATATTAGAAATTCATTTAGAAATATATACAAACGGTTACTGAAATACTATCGTAGAATCATCTCAGCTATTGTTTACTTTAAAGTTACACCAACAAGAGAGTGTCACAAACTAGCCAAGAAGTGTTTCCAGTAAATAAATGAATATCTAAGTTGTCACTTGTCCCAGGCTAAGAAACAACAGTTGAAATTCTCTCGAATTTGAAAGAAAAGAAAACATTAGATAACGTTATTCAAGAAAATTGTCAGACAAAAAAACAAATAACAAACATGACGACAATGGGTGGAAAGATTTTGCTCATAGTCATCTAAAAATAGGCTGATCCGCGAATAAGGAACAACACCAAGGGAAGATACATAGAATTTTATAGATGTAAATACACGCTCTCGCTTTTACTCTTTTATTTGTTTCAGTCATTTGACTGTGGCCATGCTGGAGCACCGCCTTTAGTTGAGCAAATCGACCCCAGGACTTATTTTTTAGAAGCCTTGTACTTATTCTATCAGTCTCTTTTTTTCGAACCGCTAAGTTACAGGTGCATAAACACAGCCAGTTGTCAAACGAAGTTGGGGGGGACAAACACAGACACACAAACACATACACACATACATATATATACATATATACGACGGGTTTCTTTCAGTTTCCGTCTACCAAATCCACTCACAAGGATTTGGTCGGCCCGAGGCTATAGTAGAAGACACTTGCCCAACGTGCCACGCAGTGGGACTGTACCCAGAACCATGTGGTTGGTAAGCAAGCTACTTACCACACAGCCACTTCTGCGCCTACACTGTCAGAAAATAAAAAAAAAAACATAATACATATTAGAAAATCATCCTAGAAAACCTTTATGGGTTTTGCTGGAAGTTGACACAGGATTCAGCAGAAACAACGCG
>NC_142944.1:57172039-57214539 GCF_046866305.1 Octopus bimaculoides
GTGTACGTGTGTGATGATAATTCAGTGTGGCTCCCAACAAAAACGATTTAAGAAGATCAATGATCTTTACTCACAGAGATGAAGGAGATAAAAAAAAGAAAAAATGTAATAGAAAAAGTGAGAAGATGCTTGTGCTATGAATTTCGGTGCGTAATAGATGATGCTAAAGAGAATTGATGAGAAGGAGTGAAAATAGAAAGAAAGAGTTTGTAAGATTACACTTGATGAAGACAAATCCAGACAAATTCAGTGTATCGGGTGTAAAATTTGACACATACACACGTGCACACACATGCATATATATTACTTGTACATATTCATTCGTCTGTATGAATATGTACAAGTAATATATATGCATATGTGTGTACGTGTGTATATGTCAAATTATACTCCCGATACACTGCGCACGCGCGTCTGTGTATAAACTAAAAGGCTCTCGTAGGAACTCATTGAATCGGTGGAAAACAAATGAGGGACGAATAAGCCATATCCATATTTACAATGTTTTGTTCCACCTTATGTATTTGGTAATTTACCTTTCTTTGTTGTCTATCATACTTTTCTTCCATCACCACTCCCTCATTCACCCCAATAAGCATTCTGGATGAAAAAGAAAGAAGAAATCGAGAAAAAGTAAGACAAAAAAGTGGGGTAAATAAAAAAAAAACATGGAAATGGTGACAGGAATATATAATTCAAGTATAGGTTCCAATTTACGTCCTCGAAATGAATTCAACTGAAATTAATATGTTCAGAAGCAAAAACCATATTGTTATTATATTTTCATTATACTAATTTGAAATTTTCATTGTACACTCGGAGGTATCAACTGACACTAGTATCTGACTAATACTGACTATATCGATAAAGTAACAACGAAAAAGCAAATTTGTACTTCGAATTCGGGACTCAGTACTAAAAGGATGAAAGATTTGTAGACATCCCTAATTCTTCATCTACATTTGAAGGTCACTCCCAAGAAGGAAGAGAACAACGAGAAACTATAAGGATAATGAAAAGTAGTAGTGGTAGCAGCAGCACCGGCAGCAACAACAACAGTGGTAGTAGTAGTGGTAGCAGCAGCACCGGCAGCAACAACAACAGTGGTAGTAGTAGCAGCAGCAGCAGCAGCAGCAGCAGCAGCAGTAGTAGTAGTAGTAGTAGTTGCTGCTGCTGTTGTTCATGCTGCTGTTGTTGATGCTGCTGATGCTATGGCTGATGAAGATACTTGTTAGCTGCCAATATACCATGTGCAGAGGACTTCCAGCCGTGACATTCTTATCATTTTAGGAATATCTAGTGATTTGAGAGTGATTTGGCTTTTTCTAGCCGGTTGAACAATCACGTACGGGATCCCTTGTCGGCTAGTGGTAGTAGTAGTAGTAGTAGTAGTAGTAGTAGTAGTAGTAGTAGTAGTAGTAGTAGTAGTAGTAGTAGTAGAGGCAGCAGCAGCATCAGTAGTAGTAGTAGCAGCAGCTCTCTTCGATGAATTTTTCATTGCATCGTTGCATCGTTTAAAATACGAGTGGTTTCCCAAAATACTTGCAAGCTGTCCTAGATACATGACGGCTCCAGCAATAGTGGTTGCACTAAATTCGTCTGACTGCCGCTGTCACAAACACTGTTGCTGAAGTTCGTACACAATTACTGACAGAAATACATTAACAACCCGTAGATAAATCGCTTTTTTCTCGAAATACATCTTCACAGACCACACGCAGTCTGTTAGCTGTCACCCTAAATATTTCCTACAACTCAAAAAATAAAACTGGTTGCCCTAAATAGGTACTCGCTTCTCTTCACACACATGCATATATACACATGTATACATAATTATGTGTGTGTGTGTGTTTGTGCGTGTACGTATACAGTATAAATATACCTTAGATACCAACACACAGAAATAGGTTTATGTACACGTACACGCACGCACGCACACACACACACACACACACACACACATATGCTTATATACATGCATACATTTTCTTCGGCTTTTAATTAGTTTCAATGCTTGAATTACGGCTATACTGGTGTACCGCATTCAAGGGTTAGTCAATCAAATAATCTCGGTATATATTTTTCAGCCTGGTAATTATATGAGATACTAGCATAAAATTCATGCTTTTTAGACTCTAATCACAAACATGTCTTTAAATAGTGACGCAGGAAGACCGAGGAGAAAAAACTCCGATCTTCGACTCATGAAAACACGGCATTAGCACTGCTGAAGACATTTTTCGCTTAATCACATTTCATATGGGTGTGAAACCAACATTCAGACATGCACACAGAAAAGTATGAACATATAAAGCTTAGCCGTCATTGCACGTGAGCGTGACTACAACCTTGTATTCGTGAGTAAACACAAACACTGCCTCTGTCTTCGCACTCTTGGTCTGGGGAAGCAACGAGGATGTGACTACTGAAAGGAGTTACTCCAGCAGTCGAGTCATTTTCAGCTGAATAGATGGGAGCAACGAGAAATTATGTTCTTTGCTGAAGATCACAAAGTGCTACGTGTCAAAGAATTGAATCCACGACCTTACGCCCATGAGCCCAACACCGTAACCACAATGCCACGTTTTTCACATTTATATACAAACAATCATATACGGATACATTTACATAACATACTAAAGTGCTGTGAACAAAA
The DNA here is from genome assembly GCF_046866305.1 of Octopus bimaculoides. Classification (NCBI taxonomy): domain Eukaryota; kingdom Metazoa; phylum Mollusca; class Cephalopoda; order Octopoda; family Octopodidae; genus Octopus; species Octopus bimaculoides. The sequence continues at coordinate 57,174,696 of NC_142944.1, forward strand.
CTAGATTATAACAAAATTATATTAGACTAATAATCAGATATGGTAGTCAGAACTTTTCCCTTAAAAGACGACATACCCCAATATATTTGTAGTACCAGTACTGATACCAGCATGACTGCAAATTTCCACAAAATCAGAGCAAACAAACTTTGAGTGCTGTATAGTATCACACAGCATATTCTCAACAAAAGCAGTAAGTACATCAACCATGCACTAAAAGCTAGGGTATGAAACCTTGCGGGTGGTTAATGATGTTTTCGATGTTCTGAAAAAAGAGCTCATATCCTGATACACCCATTTCATGTGAATCGTAAAGTTTGGATCTCGTTATTAGTTTAGAGACTTGCAAGAGATATAGCCTGCATACTGCAAGAAATGTTAAGCATGAGCATGTTTCCCTAAGCATGGGGAGGACGGTAATATTGGATTCAAGCTTTGACGCAAGAGCAGCAGATTCAAAGGAGTGACAAGGTAATTACAACTATAACTTATTGCATCGAATGCGAAAGATTGGAGGGTAAAATCAACCTCGGCGGAATTTGAACTCAGAACTTAGACAGACGAAATGTCGCTAATTTTCTCCAGTGTGCTAACGATTCTGCCTGCTCGCCGCCAAGGAGGAAGGGTAATATTAGTTTCGAATGTTTGCACAAAGTCAGTAATTTCGGAGGAGGGCGTAGGTCGATTACATCAAGCCCAGAGTTCTACTGACACTTATTTTATCGATGCCATTTTGAACTCAGAAGGTGACGATGGACGACATGCCGCTAACAATTTTGCTCAGCGTGCTAACTATTCTGACAGCTTTCTAACTTGAGGAAGGGTATCATTAACAAGAAGCATAGCCTCCCTTGGACTTGTATCTGTTACATTTCATCCCATCCCGATGGCTACGGTTTTACAAACTAGGAGCAGGTGATAGCTACGAAATATCTTTTGAACAAACGAGAAAGTAAAGCATTTAAGCTCCTCAGATGCAACCGCACATTTCCGTTATGTAACGCTTCTGTGTTACGTAATTAGCAGCCACCCAAATATATAGTTACTACCCTATACTGCTACATGATCTTGTTACTGAACAGTATACACTGATAATTCCACACACAAGCACAAAAAAAAAAATTGCCATAGGATAAGTGTATAACGAAAAAAAAAAAAAGGAAAAAAACCCCTTTGTTATTGAGTAGACATTAAGCTCAAAGAATATTGGGGCAAACATAACAGTTATTTGGGACAGAAAAGAAAGCGATGCGTATATATATACGGGTTAGCTACTCTACAGATAAGAGTATCTCTTGCAAAGTATGCGAAATAGAGAATATCTACTGACAAATGGATGGTATCTTGTAGCGCATCTGACGGGTCTGTAAATTCACACTTATAGCAACATTATTGGGGCACTCGGGTATGTTAGTACATGTCTATGTGACAAACTGAAAAGGCGAAGAGACTCGGGTATAGAAAGAAACTGGTTATCAGGCATTTTTGAGATGCAATCGATATGAATTACTTTTCTAAAGTTTGATAGGCAACAGATATTAATGTTATAAAAATTACAGTGAGAGAGCTTTTGTTTCTTTGTTAAAAAATACTTTTCATCTTCTATGAAAATAAACAGTTATAAACATACTGCTGTGACGGACTGCCCCCCCCCCCGCCTCAGGTGAGAAGTAGGCTGGTCCACTACTAATAAATAGTGGACAGACTCAGTAAGTAATGTCAGTCGCCGCGCTACGCGACCTCGAAAAGAACGTGTGTTGTTCAGTTTTGAATTACTATCGTTGCTGATAAGTTTTTCTTTGTTTAAGGTCTTCCTTAGCGGGGTTAACTGTTGTTGGAATTGTTAAACCTTTGTTGATTGATTTTGTTATATTTTTTGCTTTTATTTCTTTTCTCCCTCAGTGGGGGCGAAAATTGCAATGAACAATGGAAGAATTGCAGACACGTGTCGGGAGCTACGCTTCAGTAGCAGGTCGAGAGAATATAACAGCTACTGTGAGACAACTGGAAGTCAAGGAAGTACCTGTCGACTTTGAATTAGTAAGAAGCAACCAGAAGTTAATCCAAAGAGAGGCGTCAAGATTAAAACTGATCCCGCCCGAATATATAACAAGAGGTAAAAAGGAGAAAATGGTGGTTTATGGAACCCTATCACTGACAAGCAAGAAGGTAGAAATGCCTAGCTAGGAAGATATAGAAGAGTACTTAAAAAATACAAGAAGTAACGTTGAATTTTACAGCAGAGGAAGAAAGTTTGGTACAGTGAAGGTGCGTTTTCCTACTGTGGAGGAGGCAGTATAGTACTCCACTGTAACATTGCAAACAAACAAATGGGTACTCCTGCCAACATATATCGGGAAAAGAGTGGCGAGAGTGAGGATTGGCAGGGTACCGTCTGAGATTAATGATATGTGGCTGCTTGCAGCAATCTTAATAGAAACAAAGGATGACCCAGAAGTGGTGGAGATATGGCCTTGAAATCATAATCCAGACCACCTCACTGGACCTACAGGAAATTACTGAAGAGGTTAAGTTGTCAGAAGATGTGAAGCTGCGAGTGGTAGTGGAGAGAAGGCCTCCCACCTGCTACTACTGCAGAAAGAAGGGCCACATTAAGGTGAACTGTCCCCTTCTTAACAGGCAAGTACCAGTAGAGTAGATACAAAAAGAAAATAACAGAGACGAGAAATCAAAGGAAAATACGGAAGAAGCAAATGTAGAAAGTAGAGATGAAGAAGTCCAGGAAATACAGAATAGAAAGGGAAAGGACATTAAAAACTGGCCACCCCCGAAGAAAAAGAAGGAAGTAACATACATACGCCCACACAGCGTATCACATTACGGCAATCACACAAGAATATCCCAGACAGCCAAGAATCCCCAGTTAAATATACACAAGCACGCACAGACAGCCCAGCAACTCCAGTCAAGTGTACACAAGCACTCATAGACTGCCCAGAATCTTCACACAGACAGTACAGAGTCTCCAGATGAATATACACAAGCAGACACACAAGCATTACAGACCAATTATAAACATAGGGCGTATCTAACGAACTATTGGACGAGAGCGTCCATTGAAGAAAAAATTGCAAAACTGAAGCTGATAAGAATTGTAGAGGAGGAAAATATACGCGTACCAGGCATGAAGTGTATATTAATAAACAAAGAAAGTTACAAAACATTAAAGGCAAGCTTTGGCGTTGACGTGAACCCACTAGGGCGGGAGGTAAGATATGATCATCTGCCACCTGTGATGGAATTGGAAAAAATGAGACCATATTTTATATATTAAGATAAATTAATTTGATAAACGTTGGTATAAATAAAAAGACAAAAACTATAGTTAAAATGGTACTACTCAAAAGTGCGGTTCGAGTAGCCATCGCACCTTTATCCATTATAGAAATCCATTTCATTCAATCGTTAATGTTTTACATCTCCACTTGTGCTGTTTTGTCTGTCCTTGTTCATCCCCTCTGTGAAGGGCCCATAGTGGCCAATAAAATGAAAAACAGTTGGCGACGTACGCGAATAGTGTCGTACGAGAAATTGTGTTTTGTTGGTTTTCCTTTTCAAAAGTATTGTTGAATTGTCATTGTTTGAATTGTTTACCTTGTTGGCAGGTGTTGTTTTTAAAGTTGTGTTCCTTCTCCCTACGAGAAAGGGGGAGCAAATTTGTGATATTTACAATAATTGTGAATTATGGTCTGTTTTGGACAATTTTTATTGAACTCTGTTCGTTCCCCCGACAGGGAAAAGATTTGAACTGTTTATAGTTGCGTTTCTCTTACGAGAAACTAACCCTAAAACTAACCGTATCCCCTAACACTAACCCTAACCCTAAAACTAACCGTAACCCTAACACTGACTCGAATCCTAACCCTAACCCTAAAAGTAACCCTAACCCTAAAACAAACCCTAACCCTAACACTAATTCTAATCCTATCTCTAACCCTAAAACTAGCCCAAACCCTAACATTAACCCTAACCCTAACCCTAATATTAACCCTAACTCTAACTCTAAAAACTTAACCCTAACCCTAACCCTAACCCTAAACCTAAACCTAACCCTAACCTTAAAACTAACCCTAACGAGTGTGCACAGTAAAAACATGATTAAAAACAAGAATTAGCAAACGATATTGTCGGGCTCCTCGTATCATTAATAATACCTAACTAGTAAAAGTAAATTACTTCTCCCTGTATCGTCCGACATGCTTGTTTATATTCGCGTTTGCTCGTTTTCTGTTTTATTTTCTAGTATAAAATATTTAAAAATGGATGAATCGTTCTAATTTTTTGCATACATCACTTATTTTGTATATATTTTCCATTTCAATAATTTTTTTTAAATTGCATTTCATTTTGTTGGAGAGGTGCGTTTCTAAAGGAGCTCCAAAAAGATTCTGAAGAAAAAATATCTGATAAAACTGGAACTCTAACACAGAATTGGACTTCGCACAGTGAAAAGCAATATACATACAGTGAAAAATATAAAAAAAAAAAGAAAATTCTGAAGAAAAAAATGTGATAAAACTGGAACTCTAACACAGAACTGAAATACACATAGTAGAAAATAATATAAGTGCGTGTGAAGGATTAAAGTCAGATTGCTATATGTAGTAGCACTTACGTAAACAATGTAGACTGGTACTACCTGCGGCATTTTGAAAAGAAAAAAATATGGTCATGTGCAGGACAAAGAATAATAATAATAAGTCAGTGCGAAGAATCCAAGTAGGGTCGCTAGACCGTTACTACCCGCGGTATTTTGAAAGAAAAAAATATGGTTCTGTGTGGAACAAATAATAATAATAATAATAATAATAATAATAATAATAATAATAATAATAATAATAATAATAATAATAATAATAATAATAATAATAATAAGAGAGCAGCACCGGGCTGAATAAGGAGAGCAGCACCGGGCTGAATAAGGAGAGCAGCACCGGGCTGAATAACAACATGGATGTGCTACACCGGGCACCCTATACAAAAACATATCTAATCCAATAACATCGATGCAATTAGGCAACAGAACCGGTGGAAGATTTGAAGGAAGCGGTCTTTTAACGAAGATAATTTTTTTTTTAAAGTATTTTTTATTCTTAAAAAATGAAATTTCACTGCAATACAAAGCACAGGTCCTCCTATGCACGATGTCTCAATGAAACATGTGCGATCACACACGCAACACCAACACCGGAAAGTTTATAAACTATATAAAAAAGAAATGGAACAAAATAGTAAGTACATATATTGAATAATTACGCATACACTCGAACGTGTACACAATGATAGAACTACACATGCATCTTAATGTTTACACAACTACGTGAAAATGACAGGACACACTCACGCATACGAAAACACATATCACAAACGAAGCAAAACCAAAACTTTTTTTCTTCGTCTTTATTTATTTTCATTTTGTGAACAAACACAGACAGTGAACCATTCATAAGTTTAAAACGCCACACACACACACACACACACACACACACACACACACACAAACAAATACACTATGCCCGGAGATAAATCTATCAACAAAAAAAATACAGATGAATACCGATCTGCTAGCCTTAAAAAACTACGCTACGAGCAATGTTTACATGCTGAGAACTCGGTGACGGTGTTGTCTCAAAAAATTGACCCTAAACAGACAAATCCGACCCCTAATGTCAACGCCAAAGCTCGTCATGCCTCAATGATAACAAGGCAGATCACAAACCAGATTGGTCATCGACCGAATCACGAAGGGCCACTTACTCGAAATAGATCTGCTAGCCTTAAGAAGCTACGTCACCAGAGCTCGGAGACGGTGTTGTCTCAACAAGTGTACCCTAAACAGACAGATCCGTTCCCTAGCGTCAACGTCGAAGCTTGTTATGCCTCACTGTTAATAAAACAAAATATAAACCGGAATGGTCATAGACCGGATTATAAAGGACCACTTACTCGGATAATGAACCAGATCCGAGACGAGAAATCTGCTACTGGTTCAAATTTTCCCGACACACAGGAGCTGGAAGTACCCCACAATCGGAATATTCCAACAGATGGCCATCCATGCTCGTCATCAAATAACCAAAAGAAAAAGAATGAAAATGGTCCAGGGAAGATAATAAAGATGTTCTTACAGCCTTCTATCATGCCATATATTTCCCTACAGATAAATCTAATACTGTACAAACCTACTTAAACTGGAGACAGAAACACCTTGAAGTAAGACCCTACATAGACAGTAACAAACTTGCCAACGTCAGAAGAAACATTATGAAAAAAAAATTACTAACTGAAGTAGAGATTGACCAAATTAAGCAAGCAGTAAAGGATAAAAAGAATGAAACTGCAGCTGAAGAAGATAGTACAGAGGAAATAATTATAAACCATCCCAAGGCTGATGAAAATACAGTAATGATTGAAAGAGTTAAGGTAACTGATAGGCAAAGTGAAATACTCTCTGAACCAACCATAAACACTAATGCAGGTGAAAATCAAATAGATGAAGGAAGTCATACAGAAATCCACGCAACAGAACTACATGATCTAAAAAATCAAATCATGATTGAATGGCTGAAAATTAAAGAAACTAGTATGAATGAACGCGACACTCTCCCCAAAATTCGCAATTCTAACCAAAACCTGAAAATAATTGGTAAAATCCGCCTTGCACTTAAGGATATAATTTCAGCTAATGATGTTGATATTACAGATCTCAACCACCTGTACTATGCATCCGCAAGAATCTCAACGATTCTATGTGGTGAAAAAATTAGAAAAAGACAACACTCCCACAAAAAGCCTTCTTGGCAAGAACGCATTCAACTCCAAATTAAGCTGCTTAGATCTGACATAGAATGTTTGAAAAACCTTAAATTTGACAAGAGTATCAAACCTACAAAGACCCAAAAACTAAAGAAAAAATATAATATGAAAACCATAGTTGACATTGATGCCACCATAGAAACCATCAAGCAAAAGGTATGTGCTAAAGCTGCCTGCATAGCAAGGTATGAAAAGCGTGTTAGATTCTTCCGAGATAATAACATGTTCAAAAATAACCCCAAAAATTTCTACAGGAAGATAGGGAAAACACCAGTAACAATAAAGTCTGTCCCATCAAAAGAAGAAGTGCAAGAATTTTGGAATAAAATCTGGGCAGAAGATAAAACACACAATGAAAAGGCCCCTTGGATTGATAGAATATCTACAGACCTAGACTCCTTAGAGGAGCAAAAGTGGGAGGGGGTCAAGGTAGAAGATATAAGATCTGCTCTCAGGAGGTCAATCAAATTGAAGTCTCCAGGAAAGGATAAAATTCCTAACTTCTGGTTGAACGCCTTCCCAGAAAGCCATGAACTGCTAACAAAACTTTACAACGATGTTTTGCAAAGTCCTAGTTTGATGCCCTCTTGGCTAGTTAATGGTTTAACATTCCTGCTTCCAAAAAATGAGGAAACAAACGAACCAAAACATTATCGCCCCATAACCTGCTTAACAACAATGTATAAGACGCTAACATCTGTCCTAACCGAGTACACCTATAGTTTTTTAATAGAAAGTAGCATATTCCCTAATGAGCAAAATGGATGTAAACGTGGATCTTATGGTTGTAAAGATCAACTACTCATCAATAAGATGATCTTAGAAGATTGTCACAAGCGACACAAAAACGTGTCAATAGCCTGGATAGACTATAAAAAGGCCTTTGATAGCCTACCATATAGCTGGATTAGGAAATGTCTGGAAATGTATAAAATAGCTCCTACTCTGCGAAACTTTTTATCTGTAAGTATGAGATCATGGAGAACCACACTGATGTTGAAGAATGACAATGAATCTCTAAATGCTGGAGATGTAAGAATTTCATGTGGCATTTTCCAGGGTGTCTCACTATCACCACTCCTCTTCTGTCTAGCCCTAATACCTCTCTCAAAATTGCTCAATGATGCACAGTATGGTTATAAAATATTTGATAAAAATATAAATCATCTCATTTACATGGATGATTTAAAGCTCTTGGAAAAAAATGACCAACAACTCAAAGGCCTACTAGCGATTGTTAAACAATTCAATGATGACATCAGGATGCAATTTGGCCTTGATAAACGTGCAAAAGCTACCTTTATCAAAGGAAAAATGACAAATACATCCAATGTGAACCTTGACCAGCAAAATGTCATAAAAGAGTTAGAACCAGCGGAGAGCTACAAATACCTAGCGGTAATTGAAGGGGACAATATCAAGCATTCAGTGATGAGGGAAAGGATCAGAAGAGAGTGTTATCGCAGGGTGAGAGCAATACTGAAGACAGAGCTGAACGCGAGAAACAGGATCGAAGCGATCAATGCTCTAGCCATACCAGTCGTGACTTACAGTTTCAACATCGTTAACTGGTCAATTACTGAAATATGTAATGTTGACAAAAATACGAAAACTGTTGACAATGCATAGAATGCACCACCCTAAGGCAGATATAGAACGTCTTTATCTGCCAAGAAAAGACGGAGGCCGAGGACTTCTACAGCTGGCATTATCAATGAAGGTAGCCACAATTGGCCTAGACACCTATCTGAAAAGCTCTGAGGACTGGATGCTAAAACTTGTCTTAAAATATGAAAGCAAGAAAGCATCTTACTCAGTAACAAAACAGGCAAAGGAATATCTAAGTGAATTCCAATTGCAACAAATTCAAGAATTAGACAAACTAGAAACACCTGCAGAAAAAGCTAAGCGCTTGAAAACCCGTGCTAAAATTGCTGCCTTAGCTATTGACTGAAACATGGCATGGAAAACTTCTCAATGGCAAATACCCAAAGAGAGCGAATAATGCAGATATTGACAAAGCCCTTACCCACCAATGGTTAATGGCCTCTGGCTTGAAATCAGAAACAGAGGGGTTTATCATAGCAGCCCAAGATCAAATGCCTACCTACAAAGAACTACCAGGCCAACATATTAAAGAACGGCAGCTCCCCGTTATGTCGTATATGCCAACAACAAAATGAGACCATCGATCATGTTGTCTCCATGTGCAGTCTGCTTGCGCCTACAGAGTATCTCAACAGGCATGATAGAGCTGCACAATATATTCACTGGGTAATATGCAAAAACCTGGACTTGCCCCATGATAAAAACTGGTGGGAACACAAACCACCCCCAGTACTTGAAAATGATCACATTGCACTCCTCTGGAATTTCACCATTCAAACTGACAGAAAGATAGACGCAAATAGGCCAGACATCATACTGAAAGACTTCAGACAAAAATCATGCCTCCTCATTGATATGACTGTGCCAATCGATATAAACGTATCTGTCAAGACCTACCAAAAACTGAGCAAATATAAAGATCTTGAAATAGAAATTAGCAAAATATGGAATCTGAAGACGAAAACAATACCTATTGCCATAGGTGCCCTGGGAATGACAGCGAAATGGGCTGATTACTACCTAGATGAGATTCCAGGAAACCCCAAAATGGCTGAAGTTCAAAAGATTGTGCTCATGGGAACTGCCCATATCTTACGTAAAATACTGTCTATGTGATCTCAAATTTTAAAGCAAACACTTAATATTTTTATGGTTTCTTAAACATTCACTTGAACAAAACTGTACAAATCCAAATATATGGTACCCTAGGCATAACACCTACATGAACTTCTAACTTGTTGTCTCTTGAGGTCTCTGGGAGGGACTTGGATCCAACTTGTACAAATGCAAACCAAAAGTCAAATATAAAATAATAATAATAATATGATATTTTGACATCTTGTGTGTCTTTAACTGGTTCAAAAAATAAATTTGTCAATCTACTTCATTTTGGTTAATATATAAAGGATTGAGGTAACTCCTCCTGAATATATAGAGTCAAAATTAAAAGAAGAGTGCCGTTGTTGTCTAGTGAACGATATTTCGGCATCTTGTGTGTCTTCAACTGGTTAAAAAATACGTTTGTCAATCTACTTTATTTTGGTTCATTGAGGCGACTCTTCCTGAAGATATAGAGTCAAAATTACAAGAAGTCTGCCATTGTTATGTAGTGAACGACATTTCGATATCTTGAAGACACACAAGATGTCGAAGTATCGTTCACTAGATAACAATGGCACTCTTCTTTTAATTTTGACTTTATGATAATAATAATAATAATAATATTAATAATAATAATGATAATAATAATAATAATAATAATAATAATAATAATGAGAGATTACACTGGGGACGTTTAACTAGATTACACCGGGGACGTTTCACAGAAATTACACCGTGGAGGTTTAATAAAATAACACCGGGGACGTTTAACAAGATTACACCGGGGACCTTTAACATGTGAGAACGATAAATCACTACTCCGAAATTTATCCAAAACCATCGGAAATAAAGACATCGCATGGAGCCAAAAAATAGCTGACAAAGGGTTGGACTATATCCGAGTAAGTCATACTCATTGAAATTTATTTCTATTTTTCCAAATATAATGATGTATTTTAACTGGATATCATCTCCACTACTCGCACAGCAAACGTAAACACACTTGTTACATCAACACCAGACCATCTCCGGACCCAAACACCATGTACAAAAGATTACATAATACCGGTATTATTCCACCCAAGAATAACAACCGAGAAGTGCGTACTGTAAGCTTGTTACGCAAACAGTACGAAGATCTAAACGTGCAAAACAATCTGACAACAGGAATGAACGGACCGGTACCCTACGAAAATGATGACCGCCAAAATAAAGGGCCGGACGTTGTTCCTCATTTTCCGTAAATAAAACCAAGACGGCATAACTGGACACGTGAAGAATATATTTTAATCCTAAACGCTTATTTTACAGCAGTGCTCTGCACTACTGGGCATTGCACACATCCTACACAGAACACTTTCAATGCAGTAACAATAAGAGCATCACAGCAAACCACAGCTCATACCCAAGGCACACAGATCTGCGCTCGGTAGTGAAGTGAAAGCACGTTATAAAAATAAAACTAGTGAATAATAATAATAATAATAATAATAATAATAATAATAATAATAATAATAATAATAATAATAATAATAATAATAATAATAATAATAATAATAATATTCCAGGGAGACACGCTCTCTCCACTCCTGTTCTGCTTGAAACTCACACCTTTAACTGATTTGCTAAATAGAACTGGATGCGGTTACAAATGTTACGGCAAAATATTCAGCCACCTTTTATATATGGATGACCTAAAATTATAAGCTAGAAATGATAAAGAGCTGGAAACACTACTACAGACAGTACATGGATTTACCAAGGAAATAGATATGAAATTCGGATTAGAAAATGTGCCAAAGCAACCCTGAAAAGAGGAAAATTAGTTAAAAGTAGCAACATCACACTATGAAATAAGAGAACTAGACGAAAGCCAGACATACAAATATTTAGGAGTCAATGAACTAGATAGGACACAACATACACAAAGGAAGGAAAAAATAAAGAAAGAGTACTATAGACGAGTTAGATCAATACTAAAAACAGAGCTCAATGCTAAAAACAAGATAATAGGTATTAACACTTTGACCGTCCCAGTTATAAGTTACAGCTACAATATCCTTAACTGGACACTAAACGAACTATCTAAAACAGACAGGAAAACAAGAAAAATAATGACAGGATCTAGAATGCACCACCCAAAATCTGACATAGAAAGGCTATATATACAACGTACAGAAGGTGGTAGCGGTTTTATACAGCTGGAAAACTATTATAAAAAAACCACCGTTAGGACTGCAAAAATACCTACTCCAGAAGCAAGGGAAACTAATACAAATAGCCACAAAACACGAGCAAAACAAAAAACTGTTTTCAGTATTTAAGGAAGCTGACAAATAGAAACAAGAAATCATACTACCTAACAAATACGAAGAAGAAGAAGAAGAAGAAGAAGAAGAAGAAGAAGAAGAAGAAGAAGAAGAAGAAGAAGAAGAAGAAGAAGAAGAAGAAGAAGAAGAAGAAGAAGAAGAAGAAGAAGAAGAAGAAGAAGAAGAAGAAGAAGAAGAAGAAGCTATAAAACAAATGAAATCCAAACTAAAACTAGAACAGCAACGGACCATGATAAAACGATGGCAAGAAAAGCCCCTACATGGTAAATACTGGGCTAAACTAAATGCAAAAGAAATAGACACAGAAAAATCCCAGCAATGGTTGAGAAGCTCAGGACTCAAAGCAGAGACTGAAGAATTTTTACTTGCTGCACAAGACCAAAGCCTCCCCACCAGAAATTACAAAAAACACATAATGAAAAGAAACATAACAAGTAACTGTAGAATATGTGGAGATGGACAAGAAACAATAAATCATATTATCTCTGGCTGCCCAGTCCTGGCTAAGAAGGAATATATTAACAGACATGACGGAGCTGGGACCTATATACACTGGAAACTATGCCAACACTATGGAATAACAACAGACAAAAGATGGTATAAACACACGCCAGAAAAGGTCACAGAAAACGAGAAAGCAACCATACTCTGGGATATGCCAATACACACAGATAGAGAAATTAAGGCAAATAGACCAGATATAGTTGTCAAAGATCATGAAGAAAAAAAATGCTTTGTAATTGATGTATCAATATCAGCAGATGACAACGTTTCTCTAAAAGAAATGGAAAAACTTCCAAAATACAAAGACCTGGAAATAGAGATAACTCGAATGTGGAATCTAAAAACAGAAACAATTCCTATCATAGTAGGTGCCTTAGGTATAATAAAAAAACATTCAGACAAATACATAACAAAAACACCAGGACTTACAAATATATATAACATACAGAAAATTGCACTACTGGGTACTGCACACATTCTACGCAAAACACTTTCAATACAGTAAACATAAGAGCACCACAGCAAACCACAGCACATACCCAAGGCGCACAGAGCTGCGCTCGGTAGTGAAGTGAAAGCACGTTATAAAAATAAAACTACTGAACAATAATAATAATAACAACAATAACAACAACAACAACAACAACAACAACAACAACAACAACAACAATAATAATAATAATAATAATAATAATAATAATAATAATAATAATAATAATAATAATAATAATAATAATAATGAGTTTGTTCGAAGGATTTAATTCAGGTTGCTATGTATTAATAGCGGTACCGGTAAACAGTGTAGACTGGTACTACCTGCGGCATTTTGAAAAAAAAAATATCTGGTTCTGTGTGGAACAAAGAATAATAGTAATAATAAGTCCGTTCGAAGGAATTTAGTTCGGTCGCTATGTGTTAGTAGCGTTACGGGGGAAAATCATTTAGACCGCTACAACCTTCGGCAGATCTTTAGTTTGAAAATAAATAAGCAGATAAATAAATAATGCACTGAAAGAAGAAAATATATAATTTTGTGCGGAACAAGAAAAAATCTAAATAACAACGGAAAAATATTTCGGAGAAAAAGAAATGAAATATATAATGTTGTGAAAGAAGAGAAAAAATAAATCTCGAAGAGGGAAGTGTTGTGGCGTTCGCCTCCGGGTGAGAAGTGGGCTGATCCACTAATAATAAAGAGTGGACAGACTCAGGAAGTATTGTTAGTCAGTGAGATATGTTGTTCGGGCCTGTCACGCAGAGGACGAAATTACGTGGTCATAATGCGAGACATATCACATACATACATACATACATACATACATACACACACACACATCACACGTATGTGTGTATGTGTTTTCAATCGTGGTTTCTACCGCAGATATAATTGTTCACTTAGGTATATATGTATGTATGTGTGTAGTATCTATGTATTTATGTATGTATGCATGTATGTATGTATGTATGGGTGGATGGATGGATGGATGGATGTGTGTATGTATGTGTGCATGTATGTATGAAAAGGACATGGTAATAAAAACAGTAAAGGTGACGCCCAACGAACTAAGGTATGCCAGTGTGTGTATGTATGTGAGAATTGTGTGTGTGAGTGTGTATGTGTGAATGAAGTGAGTGAGTCTAACGTGTAATGTGTGTGTAATGTGTGGGTTATATGTAGCAGTTGATGTGTGCTTGTTCAGGTGATATGTATGTGTGTATATGCGTGTGTATGACCAAATAGTGTGCCTGTGTACAGTGTATGTCTCTGGGCGAAAGGTATCTTTGTGTATGCGAGTTGCATGCTTGTGTTCAGGTAGTATGTGCTTGTGTGGGCGTGGGAGTGTGCATGATGGGGTGTGGTGTGTGTACTGAGTTAAACAGTGTGTGTGGATGCTCGTATAGTGGTATGTGCGGTGACGTTATTGAAGATTGTGTGTGGGTGTGTGGTGTGAATGCTGAGAAGTGGTGGGTGCTAGTGGTGTGTGGAGTGGGACGGTGTTGTGGGTGTGGGTATAATGGTGTATGAAGTGAGTGATGAGTTGAACAGTGTGTATGGGTGTTTGTATAGTGGTGTGTGTGATGACGGTATCAAGGTATGTGGTATGAAGGTGTGTAGTGGAGGAGCAGTTGAATGTGAGAGATGTGTGGGAATCTGTGCGGGGTTGGTAGCAGATGAAGAGAGGAAGTGAAATGAGCTCATGTGGCGCAAAGGAAACGAAAAGAAAAGATTACTTCCTGTCACGGCGAAGACGGGAGCCGGGTGGCCCCTGTGAAGAGACAGTCCGAACACAAACAAATGTTGTAGCGAATGACCAGTAGAGCACCTAGAGGTGCAGGCAAAGGCGTTGGTGGTGTGAGAGGGATGGAAATGGGTGCCTGTGAAGATAGTGGGGTTGGAAAATCAGGTGCAGGTGCGACAACGTGAGCAGGAGTAGGGGAAGGATCCAGACTAGAAAGTGGGAGTAGGGAAGAAACTGTGCACCAGATGGTCACGCAGGTCATGGGTCATTTGAAGGAGAGAAGGGGTAGGTTAGGGAAGATGTGTGTGCTGGAGGGGGTCGGACTGGAGTCGCCGGAAGGCTCAGAGAATAGTGTGTTGGATGGGTAGGGTGAACGGTTGGTAGGTGAGGGGAAACGGGAGACGGGTAAGAGTGGGACGGGTGTGAGAAGAAGCAGCGCAGGCAAGAGCAGTGTGGATTATGGTGAAGCGATATCTACGTAGGATGAAGTGACGAGCTATGAATTGAAACTGAACCTCAAAGTCATGGTCATCACTGCAGAACGTGTGTAGACGGAGGAACTGGGAGTAGGGAATGGAAAGCTTGGTGTCGGTAAGGAGGGAGGAGGAGGAGGAGATAAAGTAAGAGTGTAAGTCAGTGTGTTTGTAGTGGACGGAGGTAGTGAGACCGGGTGGTTTTTGCTATATATATATATATATATATATATATATATATATATATAGTTTTAGGGAAAAGAACCAAGTTTCAAGAACTCATCGATGAAAATCCACTATCACATATAGGAAATTAATAATTAAAAGCACAATAAATGGCTGTAATATAATACAAAGTAAATATCATAAGATAAAGATAATAAAATGACTACACATGTTTCATAACTAATTTTCAAATAGAAAGGAAATTTGAATTGATTAAAATCAATTAAAATTATCGAAAATAAATTCTATTCAAAAATACAGCTAATCGTCAGGTCGTAAATAGAACAATAACTATAATAAATAAATATATATATCAACCAACAATAAGTACCAAATGAATTTATATAAAATACTTAAAAAATTATTAAAAATATCAAAATATCAAAATAATAAACATTCCATAATCATCCCTTCATCCATTATAATATATGCTAACATGTATATTATATACAAAAACCAGCTTACATGAATTATTATCATTTTAAATACAATTTGAACGAAGTTTAAGGTTAAAATAATAATAAAGATAAAATTAGTACATATTTAACCAGTGTAATAGTTAAAGCTATACTATTTAAAACTAAAAATGTTTATTTAATTATCATTAAAAATCAATTGAATAATAGCAAAATACAAGACTACTTATTTATACAAACGTACAAAAAAAAATATGAATGAAAAAGTTATGAATGAAAAAATTATGAATGAAAAAATTATGAATGAAAAAATTAAGAATGAAAACAATTATTAAGAATAAAAGATTAAACTTTATATATACTAAGTTTTAATTAAAAAAATCCTTTAACGATATTATAAACAATAAAGACTAATTGTTAATAAAATATTATTAATCAAAAATAATCGAAAATGTATCAACACTATTCAAACCGAAGTTCTTATATTATGTTGAAATGATACTCTAATTTCTAAATAATTTAGTGTTAAATAAGTTATCTGTTAAAAATAATCTTTAAAAAAAAACAAATGAATAATATAAAAAACAAGAATACATATTATTTTCAAATAGTAGAAATCTTTAGCAAAGTAAAAACAGTACTTATCCATATTTTTCCGTAATTCAAACTATTTAAAACGATAATAATTTATGTAAGCTGGTTTTAGCATATAATATACATGTTAGCATATATTATAATGGATGAAGGGATGAATATGGAACGTTTATTATTTTGATATTTTGATATTTTTAATAATTTTTCTATCTTTATAAAATAAGTATTTTATATAAATTCATTTGGTACTTATTGTTGGTTGATATATATATTTATTTATTATAATTATTGTTCTATTTACGACTTGAAGATTAGCTGTATTTTTGAAAAGAATTTATTTTCGATTATTTTAATTGATTTTAATTGATTTAAATTTCCTCTCTATTTGAAAATTAGTTATGAAACATGTGTAGTCATTTTATAATCTTTATCTTATGATATTTACTTTGTTTTATATTATACTCATTTATTGTGCTTTCAATTATTAATTTTTCTATATGTGATATTGGATTTTCATCGATGAGTTCTTGTAACTTGGTTATTTTCCCTAAAACTATATATTTTATATATATTTTAATCTATAAAGCTCAATTTAATTTTACCTGTAATTTTGGATTTTGTACCTAATATTATTATTATTATATATATATATATATATATATATATATATATATTTATTTATTTATATATATCGTGAAGTATATTTGCCACCTAAATGTGGCTAACCCTTAAGGGTTGATGTTACTGAAGCTTGTAGTCCCAGGAAGACATCTCCTCCGGCTGACTATTGACACACTTTCTGTGCCCTATCAGTATTTTCAAAGGGAAGTCATCCTTCCCATCTCCAGCCTGACGTGATGCACACGGACCCGAGTTTCTGGCTATTGACCTGTTATCAGCGTCTGACAACCACCGGCTGGGGATGTGATTATATATGTATATATATATATATATATATATATATATATATATATATATATATATATATATATATATTAAGTGTTTGGGTGTCTATCCGAGGATAGTGCAATCTGAGCACATGTATCGAAAGTGATAAAAATCAATCATCCAATCAACATCGTGATGTTTGGAATGATCACTAGTGATTGGGACGCTATGCCTCCATTCATTTTCTCACACGGCCTCAGACTCAACACAATGGTCTACATCATGTGCTTGGAGGAGGTGGTGCAGCCTTAGGTCAAGAGGGTGGCTACTGGAAGACCCTACTTCTGGCAACAAGATTCTATACCAAACCATACAAGTAGGAGAACCCAGTCATGGCTGTCAGACAACTTCTGCGACCATATCACTCCTAACATTTGTCCACCTACCTCCCCAGACTCCAACTCTCTTGATTATTATGTGTGGAGCGCAGATGAGCGAGAGACCAACAAAACTCCTTGTAACACCACAGATGAATTGAAGGCAAGGATTATGGCAACATTCCCCAACTTAAACAAGGAGGCCGTCCAGAAGAGTTGCAGGAGATTCCGAAGTCGTCTGGAGGCCATGGTTGAAGCCAATGGTGATTTTATTGAATAAATTTACTCTTTAGCATTTCATGATACGTTTATGTAATCTTGGTAAATATATCTGTTAAAATGAAATGTCAGTATTATTTTCGTGAAGTATATTTGCCACTTAAATGTGGCAAACCCTTAAGGGTGAATGCTACTATAACTTGTAGCCCCAGGAAGATATCTCCTTCAGCTGGCTATTGACACACTTTTTGTGCCCTATCAGTATTTGCAAAGGAAAGCCATCTTTCCCATCTCCAACCGGACGTGATATACATGGACCCGAGTTTCTGGGTATTGACCCGTCATCAGCGTGTGACAATCACCGGTTGTCGATGTCAAGTTGTTCACAATGCAAATATATATATATCCTTTTTTCCAGTGACGGAAAGTCAATGATCTCTAAAAAGTGTAAACAAGCAATAATAAATCTCTGAGCGAGGTATAAACAGTAGCTGCACGACATTGTGAAGTATATTTGCCACTTAAATGTGGCTAAACTTAAGGGTGGATGCTACTGTAGCTGATGAAGATGGGAAGGCTGGCAAATACTGATAGGGCACAGAAAGTGTGTCAATAGCCAGCTGGAGGAGCTGTCCTCCTGGGGCTAAAAGCTACAGTAGTATTCACTTTTAAGGGTTAGCCACATTTAAGTGGCAAATATACTTCAAAATGTCGTGCAGTTACTGTTTATACCTCGTTCAGAAATTTATTATTGAGTGTTATTTTCATTTTTGCATAATTTAGACGACAGTTTATTCACTGCACCCTGTGTGTATATACAAAAATATTATATACTAAAATTATATTTAGAACACTTTGAGTTCATCACAAGTAACAACGTACTCCACACCTTCCAACCAATCTACCTGCAGTTTTATTTTACATAATGTTTTGCGCAATGTCAATTATGTTTAGTTTTGCTTTTTGACTCTTACATCATATATATATGTGTATGTGTGTGTATGTGTCAGTGTGTATGTGTGTGTGTGTGTGTATGTGTGTGTGTGTGTGTATGTGTGTGTGTGTGCGTGCATATATCAAATAGATGTCTTATAAAACTATTTCACACATACAACAACAGCCATACCAACAATCCAACATACCTCCATGATCAGCTGCCCCATGGATATCGCTATGGTTTCGACACCTGGGCAGTACCATTCAATCCGGTGGTATCAACAGCACTAAAATAAGTGTTGTTTGGGAACAAACATAGCTTAGATATCACCAAATTTATTCAATCTTCATTCTAGGAAGGATTAAACACCGACATTATTAATTAAATTACAACAAAGAAACATATTTACCCTTAGTACAAAAACAGTATCGGTAAATAAATTCAATAAGTAGACCTATAACTAACTCCTAAATTATCTCCCTCAATAGCAACCTAGCCTTTAAAGTCTGTGCAGATAATAGTCCCACCAGTCTTCCATAGTTATTAATATAAAAGTGAAAGCTTTTATATTCTATTCTTTCCAAAATAAAAACAAACTCGATTGAACTTAATTAATAATATAACTAATTTTGAGTGAATTACATTATTTCATAATCCAAAAGCTAATAATTAAAACACTCCATGCGTATTAGTTATTTGTTATCCTTACATGCTTTAATGTTAAACTTATACCAGTAATTTAATAGGTAATACTAAAATATCCTCATCATTAGGAACTAATAAAAGAATATCTGAAATTTACAATTATTATAAAAACCTTGTTACGATTAAATCTAAATATATAACTGTTTAAAAGATTATATAAAATATAAAGTGTTACCACTTGTTATCTGGACACACGAGGTTCAGTCAACTCTATTCTCTCAAAAGATTATCTTAACTATTGATGACGTAGTCCGTAATTCACTACTTTCTCAATTGTCTATAACAATTTTGATAGTAAGGAATTAGAGTGACTTGTAAACATTCCAGACGATTACAAATATTTACAGAGTTGAAGGCTGAATATTACACTAGATTTATTTAAAATTTCCAGTCTCCACCTAAACAGCGATTGAACGTTTTCCCTAATTTATTATATCTATACCCTTGTTCTACTAAATGTTTTAACAGTTTATCTATTATTTCCAAAAATCTATTACTATTAATCTGACTTGAAAAGACACCATAACCTATATAAGAGGTAATTATACTACTGAACCATGGCATTGAAGCTACTTCGAAACCAAAATCTTCTGTTTTATTATAATATGTCAGTACACATCTTATTATTATCATTAATTATTAAATTGATATCTAAATAATTAATATTCTTTATATTATTACCATTTCCGGTGGCCTTAAGATCACTAGGGTATATTTTTATAAGTAAAAATTCAAAGAAACCATAGTTAGGTATAAATATATCATCTATGTATCTGCAGCCTCCATTAAGTTGCTTAAGCAAACCAA
Organism: Octopus bimaculoides; assembly: GCF_046866305.1. Taxonomy (NCBI): domain Eukaryota; kingdom Metazoa; phylum Mollusca; class Cephalopoda; order Octopoda; family Octopodidae; genus Octopus; species Octopus bimaculoides. The sequence goes on from NC_142944.1 coordinate 57,194,957, forward strand.
ATTTTTTCTTCGCACATAAGTTTTTAAGAAAAAGGAACTCACGTGAAGAAATATGAAGGCCTGCCAATAGAGGGCTACAATTGCCAATATGTGTGTGTGTGTATATATATATATATATATATATATATATATATATATATATATATATATATATATATATATATATATATATATATATATATATATATATATATGTATGTATATATATAAACAATTGCAGCGTGGAAGGTGTTTATAAGTCATTTAAGAAACACACAAAAACCGTTAGATTCACTTCAACATTTAAATTTAATTTGCCAATATATTTTCGTCACTTTGAGGCAGCAACCTGTTCACTGACAAAATTCCGTGCTGCACTTAATTTTGTCAGTGAACAGGTCGCGGTCTCAAAGTGACGAAAGTATTTTGGCAAATTAAATGTTGAAATGAATCTAACGGTTTTTCAGTGTTTCTTAAATGGCTTATAAACAGCTTTCACGCTACAATTGTTTTTGTTCCAGCACACGATCTCAGATCACGTCACTTGCTATGCAAGCACATCTCCGTAATATATATATATATGTGCGTGTGTGTGTGTGTCTGTGTGTCTGTGTGTGTGGGGGCGTGTGTTCATGTTTGTGTATGTGAGTATATATATATATACACACACATATATATATATTTATTTATATATATATATATATATATATATATATATATATATAAATATATATGTAAATATATATATATATATATATATATATATATATATATATATATATATATATATATATATATATATATATATATATATATATATATATATATATATATATATATATATATATATATATATATATATATATATATATATATATATATATATATATATATATATATATATATATATATAACATGAAAGAAAGAAAACAGAGAATAATGTGTGTTTAAACGATTTATTTCGATGATATAAAATATTGAAGTTCTTTATAAGAACAATATAAATAAATTATAAATTGAAAAACTATAAAAGAAGTTGCAGATGCCAAAAATCTACATATATGCTCCGATTCAAGCCCTAGGTGATACGCAATTCTAAGCATTTTGCTAAGAATTGGTATCATTTTCTTTTCAATTATACAGGGCAGAATCTCACCAGGACTTTATGAAACTTTCTACTTATATGATAGTGATTAACTAGTAACATTACAGCAGTTTTAAGAGTTCTTTATGAGAGGTGTTACAACTGTGCTATAATATCACTATTATACATCGAATGATCTAACCCGCATGATTATATTATTCTAAATTGAAGAAGGTAACTGTGACATTACTTTGAACACAGGGGACTAGTTTCAAGAATGCAGGACGTTCGTTATAAAATAAAATTTTATGTTAAACTCGGTAAAGCTGCCCCAGCCTACTTATAAGTTAACTTGCATAAAGCAAGCATCTTCTGTAACTTCTGCCCTTAAGGGAGTGGACGAGCTTGCTCAAGCTAGTGTCGTGCAATTTAATTCTATCTTTAAAGATACTAACATGATTTCCCAGCCTACATTTGAAGTTTTTTTTGAGGTTGTACCGATATAGAAGTAGGAACTTCCCTTATGCGTAATTTTACATCGGTTTACGAAATTTTTTTGCATACACTCTATTTAAAGGACAAATTTATCATTACCTTAGTGCTTCTTATTACTTGATGCGATTAGCCGGAACCTGGACAATGTCCGAGAGTTCTTACCAGACCCGCCTGGATAGTTTATCCCTATATACTCATCATATACATTCGTACACAGACACACGCACACATGCACATACACGCACAAACACGCACACACACACATATGTATATATGTACCTAGGTAGATATGTATATACGTATGTGTGTATATTATGACGGATAATGCTTTGTATAAAAATATATCCCATTATCCAAAATCACATTTCGTCAAACAACCAGAGTTGTTGCAACTAAAGCAATAAAGGTTTCCTTGAAATATTATTAGTTATTAGTAAAATCTTCTTTGTGGCTGTCGACTTGCTAGAAACAGCATCCACGTATCTTTAAAATCCCGCTAGAGCGGGATTTTAATGATACATGAATGGTGAAGAAAATGCAACACTTAATACCTAATGTAATCTGGAATAAACTATTTATACATGTATGTGATATTAAAAGCTCTGGTAACAGGTCTGCTGGATCTGCGACTGAACAACTTGTATCTATATGATTGACCTCCGGAAAGATGAAAAGCCAGAGTTAACCTCGCCTGAATTTCAAATGAGAAGGGGAAGGGAAAGTAATTTCATACTGCGTAACCTGATGCCTGCTGTGTTACTAACCTTGTCAATACATCATCATACTAATATTTAGTACAGAAAAGGTTAAATTACACATTGCATTAATACTGACATAAACAAAGTAAAAACATAACAAGATGTATCATATCATATACATATTTGTATGTGTATGCGTGCGTACGCGCTCGTTATTCGTCTACTTAAATGTTATTCATCAATAGGCTTGGTTATGTGGTTAATAAGTTCGCTTTGCAACCATGTGATGCTTTCTAGGTTTCATGGCACCTTAGGTGTCATAATCAATGCTTTTGTGAGTAGAATTTAGCACAGAGGCTGTGTGGCTGCTTGAGAGCGCGCGCACATGCGCGCATACGCATACACGCGCACACACACAAATACAGATTGTACCTATAATTTAAAGATCCAACTTGAAACATTGTACCTGAAAATTATATCAACAGTGCTTATATCTGTGGAATACACAACCACTTACAGGCTAATTCATTAATGAACCTGATAATCCAATTAATAGATCAATTGAACCCACATGGTCAGAAATTCTGACCGAAGTCAGATACACACTCACGCACACACGCATACATACATACATGCACATATGCATACATACATACATACATACTTACATACATACATACATACATACATACATACATGGATACATACATACATACATACATGCATAATTTCTAATATTTTCGTCTGAGATGAATGTAATACGATAGATGAACAACACCAATAAAAAGAAGTCGATAAAATAAGTTCTTGATTAAGCACCTGAGTCCGATATCTATCATTAAAAATCCGGGAAAGCGGTGCTCTAGCGTAGCCGCAAAACTAACGATTGGAACTAGTAACATAAGGTATATGATTATGCACGAAACCGCGATTTCAATAAAATGATCTTGACAGCTCGTCAAGCCCGCTAATGTATTTATGCATTTGTATGCATGGACGTGTTTACCTGTGTGTGCGCGTGTGTGTATGTGTGTACATGTGCATCTGGTGTATATGTGCAAATTCGTAGGTATTTATCGACATGTATGTATGTATGTGTTAGTGCGTGTGTATGTGTTAGTGTGTCTATGCGTTAGTGTGTGTGTATGTCTGTTATGTGTAACTGTGTGTGTATGTGTTAGTGTGTGTGTATGCGTTAGTGTGTGTACGTCTGTTTTGTGTAACTGTGTGTGTAGGTGTATGTGTCAGTGTGAACATTTTACAATTTGCGCGTTGGTTGTATTAATGTATGAGTACGTGTTTATTTTACTTGTGCATTTATCGTTGTATACTTCAGTGTGTTTGTGTATGTGAGTGTGTACATGTGTTATGTTGTGTGTATTTATTTGGTTGTGTACCTATCTTTTCACTCAAGCATATACATACATATAGATGACACCTGCTGCGAAATAACTGTTGCAGCAGTAAACGTATATTTAATCAATTTAAACTTATTTATTTATTTCTGATATTTATCCTTTCTTTTTCTATTCATTTATATTTTTCTTCACTTTATATGTTTATGCTTGTATTTGCATTTACACTAATCTGTTTATTTATATCTTTATTTTACTTTCAAGACATCCTAACCTATCTTGTCTAAGTAGCGATTTATTAAAAGTGAATTTATCTCTTAAGGAATTACTGTTTGTGCCAGATATTTTTTTTTCGCTTGTCTGGTAGAACTTAATTTGCGTGCGAGAATATACACATTTCTATATGTGCGTGCGCGTGCGTGTGTGATAGCGTGTGAGTGAGTGTGAGCGTGTGAGTGAGTGTGAGCGTGTGAGTGAGTGTGAGCGTGTGAGTGAGTGTGAGCGTGAAATGGTTGTTTATGAGTGTATGAGTATGTACTTTAATGTAGTGGGCGTATGTACACAAGTGTAAGCTCTTTGCAACAATTTTCTCTTTCATAAAACTTCTTATATTTGAAAGTAAGTGGCACTAATCTATGAAAGATTGCACACACGCCCCCTCCCTACTCACACAAACACGCACTAACATTCACACACATGCACACATACAGATATATATATGTATATGTATATGTGCGCGCGCGCGTGTACATGAGTGTGTGTGTGTGTGTGTGTGTGATCGATAAAGTAAATATATCGGAATTTACGTTCCAAGGGGAAATTAAAAGGAATTGAGGTGTGATGAGGACTTACGTGGCCGAAGCTTCTTGCTAAATAATAAGTCTGTAGCCTACCAAATGTATTGAGGAATTTTTCAATTTAAGGTGAAATTTTTTATTATAACATACAAATATCAATATATATGTGTGCATATGTATACAAACATATACACACAGATATATATATATATATATATATATATATATATATATATATAGTCAGCAGTAAGCAATGACTACCAAAAAGGAAAACTCTAACCGTCAATAAATATGAGTGAGTTAGATAAGCTACATTGCTAAAAAAATAAGAGCTAAACGCTAAACTATTGCAGTCAACGCACATAATCGTATATATATATATATATATATATATATATATATATATATATATGAATACACACACGCACACAGAAGCACAAACACACACCACACACACACACACACACACACACACACACACACACACACACACACACACACACACACATACATATGCATGTATTTTAGTGACTTCACACTGTATTTATGGCTAAAGTTACGAAACTTTGCTGCTATAATTACTAGATTAAATCACATGCTACCTTTACAGTCACATTCAATATACATACACTAACAAAATCTCTAACACACATGCGCACAAATGGTCTAGTATAAGAATTTGAACCTGATTTCTTTAGAACCTTGTACCTTCCATTATATGGCGTACACTATGTACATACATGATCATACAAATATCTGCATGTGTGTATGCCTGTGTCTGCCTGTTTAAGTACAAACTTTTTGTGGATATATCAATTACTGCTTATATGTCAAATATTTCAATGATATAATTATATAATTCATATGTATATATAATACATATATTATGTACGAAAGACTGCTTGCTTACATTTACTTATCCAACTTCTTTAGTTTCATATCAAACGTGGTATGAAATCCCGTGTCTGAAGAAAGTTTCAGATTCATCCTTATTGGTCAAAATACAAGTAAATAATTTGAAAATAACCTCATGAAACCATTGGTATCATATAAATATGTGTGTATATGAGTGCGTGCGCATGCGTTTGTGAGTGTGCGTGCATGTATCTCTCTCTCTCTCTCTCTCTCTCTCTGTATATATATATATATATATATATATATATATATATATATATATATATATATATATATAATTTTATTTAAAAGAGTTCCAACTCTGTTTTTTATGTTTTATTTATATTCTTGTAAAATTAATGTGGGATATAGAATATGGAATATATAATATATAATATAAAAATGGATGGTACAATGAAATGAAGTATTGAATGTCCTATTGAATATATGGAATATGTCTTATTGAATATATGAAATATCAACAGTCTGTTACAGTCTGTCAGATACCAGCCATGATGAATACCACAAGGTATTGAAAATACGTATTCGCCTTTATATATTTGATCCTTTATATTGAACACTCAATATTTCATATATTCAATAAGACATATTCCATATATTCAATAAGACATTCAATACTTCATTTCATTGTACCATCCATTTTATATATATTTTAATTCTTTATTTATTATTCTAGAGTTTGTTATTTCTGCGAACTTTTCTGGTAACAGCTTTAAAAGCAAATGTTTATTTTTAAGCAGCAGTAGCTCACAAGGGCAACAGGGCTCACATATATAAATAAACACCTCCGAAAATGTATGTACGTATAAATTTTTATATACATACACACTCACACACATCTGCACACACAAACACACACACACAAACACACACACACACACACACACACACATATATACATATATCTACAAGCTACACACATATATATATACATATACACACACTCACACATAAATATGTATGTATATACACGCTTGTAATATTGCACATTTTTCATATGTATGTGTATTTTTGTATATGTGTGTATGTGTGTATATATATGTATATATATATATATATATATATATATATATATATATATATATATATATATATATATATATATATATATATATATATATATATATATATATATATATATGTATGTATGTATATATACATATAAAGAAAGACACACACAGAGATAAACAAATATAGATGTCCGAGGGGGTACCGAAAAGTAACCGGAAACGTTCTCCATAGAATAGGATCGTTGCCGTTCAAGTTTCCGCTGCTAGGAGCCACTTGATGCGATCTTTAGGCATCAGTCTACCGACCAGCAAGCATGATCGGGAAAAGTCGTAATGCCGCGTAGTGCGTCTTCGTTTTGCAATGCTCCTACCCTGTTTGTCGATTCTTTCGATGCCCTAAACAAAAGAACAGCATGTTTCCGTGAAGTTCTCTTTTCTGCTGGGAAAAACGGCGGCCGAAACAGTTGTCGTCTTTTAAACAGCTTAGAAGGACTCTGTGCCATGAGCAAAACAGACGTTTACGAGTGGTTTTCACGCTTTAGGAATAATCACTTCTCGCTTCAAGACCAATTTCGTTCAGGGCGGCCGTCAACCTCCCGAACGAATGAAAACATCACGAAAATTCATGAACTGATCTTGGAGGATCGTCGCCAAACAATTGACGAACTTGTTGATATGAATGGTGTGTCCTGGAGCCCCTGCCAGCAAATTTAGAATAAGGAATTGTGAATGAAGAGAGTGGCAGCAAAATGTGTGCCTCACTTGCTCACGAGAGATCAAAAGCAGTCATGACTGAATGCGTATCGTGAACTGGAAGAACAGTTGAACGTTGACCTTTTTTCGGAGGTATCGCTGGTCCGATGGAATTTGCAGACGTGGAAGAGGTGAAGAAAAAATGACGGAGGCGTTAAAAGGCTTCACTTCGCAGGAGAGTCCAGCACTGCTTCGGATAGTGGGAAACGCATCTGGACCGATGCATCGCTTCAAATGGAAAATAATTTGAAGATGATGAAAGTGTAAACATGTAAAGCTAAGTGAATTAAATAGTATTGCAAAATTTCGGTTTCTTTTGGGTAGCTGCTTGTAAATACTAACTCACGAATATTTACACATACACTTCGCCTATACGTTATACATACATATATGCATATACTTACGTGCTTATATATATCATGTATAATGTTTGTATTTATATGTGTTCGTCTGCTTCTATGTTTCTGTATGTGTATGTGTGTGTGTGTGTGTGTATGTGAATGTATGAATGTCTATATACAAGTGTATGAGTATACACATGTATCTATTAGTGTATATATATCATTCGCAGCATTCATAAATAAGACATAAATATGCATCCGATATAGTTGTGTCTAGTAAATTCCTTTGTTGTTGTTTTTGTATATGTTTGTTATTGTTGTTCTTTTTATTATTATTATTGTTTTTGCAGTTGAGTTGTTGTGTAAAGAATATTCGGCTTTTTTTTTTCGCATGAACAACCGAAATATTTGATACTAACATGCTATTTTTTTAACAGTCAATGGGTGCACAGTCTGAGAGTTGAGTACATCGAAAACAAAACCAGACCTAACTCTCCAAATGCTTGATATCCGATCTCATATTCCTTTGGTTCATATTGCGTTTAACTTTCCTTCTATTTCGGAAGCCTTATTTGCATAATTGCAACACTGTAATAATCTAAGATATAATGATATTTAGCTTGCCATCTATTAGAACATTATTTTAAACATATGTGTGAGCATGCAAGAGCGAGTGCATCAGCTTGTGTGCACGTGTGCATGTGTCTGCGTTTATGCGTTTTTGTGCACGTAAATAGTGTATGTATACATGTATATGTATGTATATGTTTATTCATATATATGTATGTATATATTCATATATATATATATATACATACATATACATATATACATACATAAATACATACATATACATGTGTATGTTTCTTATGTTTTTGTATGCATGTCTCTGTATCTGTGTCTACTTTTATGTTTTGTAATCCCTTGTAAATTAGTAGTTTGCAGAAGGTAGTCAATAAAGTTAGTACCTGACTAAAAAAAATACTGTGATAATGTGACTGACTGGATATTTGACGGAGTATACCTCATCGTGGATGCAGTGCAATGACTTGAAGCATCAATAGAATAAGCTAAGAAAAAATATAATTACTGGAGTATAACATAAAAGTATATAAAACTACTTTTGTACTTGATAACTATATTCTACATATTTCAATTTCGAGTCTTATTTCTTAACTCGGTTATTTTTCAAAGTTATTCTGCTTAATATGCTTGGAAAATAAACCTACAGCGTTGCAAACTTTTAATTGTAGGCACAAACCCATTCCCTGTATTATTGAGATTTAAGAAGTTTTGATATATTGCATTCTTAATGTAAAGTATACAAATAATAAGCCAAACGTTCAGTTATTAGTCAGTCGCTGACATGATGTTTCCATTAGCATGTCTTTGTATTTGAGAATATTCCACTTAAAGAAACTCTTCTCTGGCCGTAGAACTGTAACCGCAGTAGGCTATTTATAGCGCGTAGATGATGAGTTCAAAAGTGAATTTTGCTTGGAAAGAGATAGTTATGAAGTTAAGCTTCCTTTGTACACTACATTAAGGTGAATTGCCCAACTATGATTTTGTTTTGTGCCCGTTTGTACAAAACGATTGCGAATAAGGCCTTTAAACAGAGCCTTGAAACACCTTTTAGCGTAAGATATCAACTCACAATGATTAAAAATAAGAAATTATTTTAAACAATGTAGCTGCCGGTTAATCAAAACTGCAACTCTTAGTCGCTATATTTTAATTTAAGCTATAATGTAAGAAAAGTCCGTCTGTGCGCTGAAATACAAATTTACAAGCAGTGCAATAAAAAGAAAAACAAAATTCCAAAGTATTCCATTCATATCAAACATTTATTTTTTTTATTTTTTTACTTCAAAATAAACAGAGTTGCATTTGTTTGGGTAGGCAAGAAATAGTAATTATTTTCTGGGATTAAAACGACAGCAATCATATTTCACCTCTCCTAAAAGAATAAGTGATATAAAAGAAATAGCTTCTACTGAAGTCTGAAACAACATTATGGTGTCAGGCTTTTGTGAACCTACCTCAGGCTCTATGACGATTATCAAGATTGTTTATAAATTATCAACTGGCATTAACAGCTAAAATTTATTTTTTAGCTTTATTTTTACACAGACTTTTATTTGTTTGTTTTTAGCTTCTATTTTCATAGTAACTACTCCATACTGTCAAAATCTACGTTCTTATCTGTTCATTCATTTTCCAGACATATCAAGTAAATATATTCTTTGTTGAGTCAATAAACCACAAAATAAATACGAATTTTTACACATTTACTTAGTAATGTGATAGTTTCTTTTGAAGTTACAAATGATTTAATCTTGGTTACTTAGCTAGCTCAAAATCTTCGATAAGATACAGCAAGAATAAAAATGGTGCATATCTTTGTGAGTTTACCTTTGTCAGGAGAAAATTTCTAGTATTTTACACAACCGATGAAAGTCGGAGGATATAGACATTTACTAACTTAATGCAGTTCAGTAGATGAGTTGAACTATTATTGTCTTTATAATACTGGAGAAGTGTACATGTGAATAAGGCGCACATGTGCAGCTGAGTCCAAGAAAACATTATTACAACACATTTTAATAGTTTGTAGTCATATTTAAAATCTTTTGCTGAACTTACTGATCAACGTATTAAACATAAGTTTAACTTAGGTGTATTTTATTTACGATGAAGACTTATTAAATATGAACTAGTAGCCTCTCTCCAACCTATACTTAGTTTGGCAATATAAATACAATAGACTTCTCTTGCCGATTAATGCCCCGGTTAATGAGGTGAAGCAAACACTGATCAAAAAAATTAATTTACCGTTTTAGGTTTTGCAGTTCTTGTTTTGAACATCTTAATTTATTTTAAATGGTTTATGTACGAAAATCGAGAGCAACTATTCGTGGTCTGACTTAGTTGACAAAATCTCGATCACTGAGATAAGTTGGTGAGAAACTTAATCGCTATCGTGAGAAATGTAAAGCCTAACGTTTCGAGGTTTGACCTTTGAGTAAGAATGAGAAATGTAGAAAGACGAAATGTCATTTTTGGTTATTCTGTACGCTTGTAAATGTTTTAAATATAAAAAATGATTTACTATTCTTCCATGTTTAATATCTGCTTAGGTAATCGAGAACAACGAGATTTGAATATCTTGTGTGTGAAACTACACATCACAGCAAAAGGAATGTGATAATTTACGACACTGCGTGTGGTACACAAGCTAAGCTTGACGGCAGTGACATACGTTTTGACTGTCATGAAAACGAATAAGTCTCTACGTTGATTGTCCAACCTATTCGAAAGAGTTATCAAGTCTTACCAAATCGTATTCTGAATTCTGAAGCAGTAACAGAACATTGTGAAAAGTAGTTCAAGCTATATTATTTCTGAGAAGAGATGGGATGGCCACGGTTGCAGCATTTTTCTGATCTGGAGCTAAATAACAACAGCACATTTTGGTTTCATCTGCTGATAATAATTTTTTGAAACTGGGCCGTAGAGTAAACGTATACACTATAAAGGTATAGGCGCAGGAGTGACTTATAGGTGCAGGAGTGACTGTGTGGCATGGGCTTGCTTCTCCAGGTGCCGAGCCGCAAGCCCACTGACTTATCCCGGTTAATTTTTGCTCCCGTTACCGCTTAGTATTCTTTTGGTCTCTCGCCGACCAGCTCGATGTGCTTTTGGCTCGACACTATGACGGTGACGTCGTCCGCGTATGCAGACACGCTCCTCTCACATCCCAGCTCTCGTGGGATGCCCCTCAGCGTCGCCAGCTTCCACAGTAGAGGCTCAAGAGTCAATACATACAGAAGGGCCGAGAGGGGGCATCCTTGACGAACCGAACGCATGATATCTCAAATACTACCAGTGGCTGTGTGAGCTACGAAATCCTCGTCGCCACTGTTATGTCTCAACGCTACTGCTGTCTAGCACCTTCCGATGATCTCTACTCAACCGCTACACAATTGCTACTCGACTGCTATTCAACACACCTACTACCGCCAGACTACCTCTATTTATATGTCTTGGGAGATCCTACTTCTTCGCCTGGGGGCGTCGACACAACACAGATTAAGTTTATCCGTGGGAAGAAAAGCCTACGGAAAAAACCACGGTAACCTTGGCCAATAATGTAATGCAGAAAAACACATTACAGTAAGTGACTCACTTTTTACCTTTTTTTCTGGTTCATAGGTTTATGCTCAAGGTGGCTCTGTCATTCACACGTGCCATCCTTGCTACATTCACCCATCTTTTTTTGAAACGTTCACTAGACAAAACTTCTCCCTCTACTCTTAACTTTCTCTTCAAGTGATACTTGAAAAAATTGATGAGAGATTCACCAGAGAGAAAAGTGTTTGTCTCTAGACCTTTCAGACGTGTCCACCATACATATTCTTTGCCATAACCACAAGTATGATGAAAACGGCTCTTCCTGTTTCAAGGAAGTAAGCGCGACAATATTCACGATAGACTCGTCTGATAAACCAACTCGTCCCACACGCGATAGCAGTCCTTCGACATAAGCCCACAGGTTGGAAATGGTTGCACACTGTACGAGTGCGTTTCATCGCTCTGTCCGCATCTTGGGCGGGTCGGCCCCGTGTTTCTCGAGCCATACCTGTAGAGCTTATTCCGAACGGGTAGCGCTACTCGATAGCACTGGTAGGCCAGGGATCTCTGTGAGTTGTCCATAGGTTCCGGCCCGAAAGTCGTCTTGAACAGGCGGGTCAGGTATTCCTCGTCGGCGCCGTTTCGCCTCGAGATCGTCGTCGTACATCCCCTCCACTAAATCCCTATAGAATGTCCTCGCCGAGCTCTACAGATCTTCCAGGATAAAGCTCGTCTTCTAGGCTGTAGTTTCTGGCTCGGAATTTCTGGAACCACCGTTGACACTGGCTTGGCTTATTGTACGATCCACATATAATGCATTAATATTCCTTGCACTTGCCGTTGCAGTGTTGCCTTTATTGACCTTATAAAGCAAAATATACCGAATATGCTCCTTTGTCACTTCCATTATAGCTTTGAGAAAAATAACTTAAAATCGAACTGCCCTCTTTAAAACTTGCACTAAAATAAGTAACAAGGTAAAATTACTACCTGCTTTTATAGCAAGTTGATGCAGGTAGTTTATCCTGTGCCACTCCGAATTTTATTTCGTGCAATTGAAAAAAATCGCATTATTTATGGGATGACTCAATATCTATCTATCTATCTATCTATCTATCTATCTATCTATCTATCTATCTATCTATCTATCTATCTATCTATCTATATATATATATATATATATATATATATATATATATATATATATATATATATATATATATATAGATAGATAGATAGATAGATAGATAGATAGATAGATAGATAGATAGATATTGAGTCATCCCATAAATAATGCGATTTTTTTCAATTGCACGAAATAAAATTCGGAGTGGCACAGGATAAACTACCTGCATCAACTTGCTATAAAAGCAGGTAGTAATTTTACCTTGTTACTTATTTTAGTGCAAGTTTTAAAGAGGGCAGTTCGATTTTAAGTTATTTTTCTCAAAGCTATAATGGAAGTGACAAAGGAGCATATTCGGTATATTTTGCTTTATAAGGTCAATAAAGGCAACACTGCAACGGCAAGTGCAAGGAATATTAATGCATTATATGTGGATCGTACAATAAGCCAAGCCAGTGTCAACGGTGGTTCCAGAAATTCCGAGCCAGAAACTACAGCCTAGAAGACGAGCTTTATCCTGGAAGATCTGTAGAGCTCGGCGAGGACATCCTGCAAAACCTGGTGGAACAAAATCCCATCGTAACTGTTGAGGAGCTAGCAGAGAATCTTGGATTTGGTCATTCAACCATTCATCTACACCTGCGTGCCATCGGAAAACGATCATCTTTGGTTTCAAGCCAAAAGGTGTTCTTCCATCAGGATAATACTTGGCCACATACAGTGAGGATGACATTCCAAAGGTTGGAGCAGTCTGAATAGAAAACGATGCCCCACCCACCACATTCGCCAGACATTGCCCCATCTGATTATCATTTATTCAGCAGTCTTCAAAATCATTTGGACGGAAAAAATGTGAACTCTGTAAACGAGGTCAGAACAGTACTGGAGGAGTATTTTTTGTCACAGACAAGTGAATTTTGGAAGAGGGATCTTGCAAGTCTACCATATAGATGGAAGAGTATTGTAGAAAATGAAGGAGAATATATTTTAGAATGAACTTTATCTTAATTTTGAAAAATAAAAGAAGTGTAAAAAACTGCATTATGTATAGGATAACCCACTATATATGTGTGTGTGTGTGTGTGTGTGTGTGTGTGTGTGTGTGTGTGTGTGTGTGTGTGTGTGTGTGTGTGTGTGTGTGTGTGTATGCGCGTGTGTGTGTGTGTATATGTATATATGCATTTGTGTGTGCAACCATTAACCTTTTTGAAGATATCTAAGTCATATGTTTTCTGGATTTAAGATAATTGATGCTCTGATGACACTATTTGAACTGGATACACGTGTCCAGATCTAGTCTATTGTCTCCATAAAGAAAATGCATTATATATTTCTTAAGGACAAATCAGTTCCAGTTAAAAGTTGGTATTTCTTAGTTTTTCCTCTCCTCGTTCGCGGATACCACAAGGCGTTTGTATTATTTGTCTTCGAGTGAAGATAATTTCAATAATTAAAAAAAATTCTTTCGGCCCGTATTTAATGTAATTTTATCCGGTGCTTTTCTCCAAATTCATTCTATTGTTCACTCTTTACTTGTTTCAGTCATTTGACTGCGGCCATGCTGGAGCACCGCCTTTAGTCGAGCAAATCGACCCCAGGACTTATTCTTTGGAAGCCTAGTACTTATTCTATCGATCTCTTTTACCGAACCGGGGACGTAAACACACCAGCGTCGGTTGTGAAGCGATGTTGGGGGGAATAACACAGACACAAACACACACACACACACACACACACACACACACACACACACACACACACACACATATATATATATATATATATATATATATATATATATATATATATATATATATATACATATATACGACGGGCTTCTTTCAGTTTTCGTCTACCAAATCCACTCACAGGGCTTTGGTTGGCTCGAGGCTATAGTAGAAGACACTTGCCCAAGGTGCCACGCAGTGGGACTGAACCCGGAACCATGTGGCTGGTAAGCAAGCTACTTACCACACAGCCACTCCTTCGCCTGAGAGATAAGTTTCTTTTCTTTTTTTTTCATGTTATATATACGTGTGTGTGTATATGTGAATATATATATTATGTGTGTGTGGGTGTATGTGTACCCGTGAGCGTGTGCGTTTCTGTGTGTGTGTGTGCGAGCGTGTGTGCGAGTGTGTGCGTCTGTGTGTAAACATACACATACGCATACACACGCATAGACACACATGTACCCACACATATACATAAATGCATAGATAGATGTGTGAGTATGTTGCGTGTATATATATATATATATATATATATATATATATATATATATATGGGAGAATTTACGAAACAAACAACAACAGACGAGGACAGGTGGTGTAAACAACAAAAGGATGTATTAGTATGACGCTCGGGAATACAGAAAGTCATTAACGTTTCGAGCTACGCTCTTCAACAGAAAGAATACGGAGACAAGGAGAAAAACACGGAGAGAAAAAAATTGAATAGTGTTCAGTCAACGGTCAATCATAATAATGGCTGACCGGAAGTTAGAAATTTTACACAGGAGAGCTAAGAAAAGGGGGAAATAACGAAGGGGGAGAAAGAACGGTGATCGAAGAACGAGGATCTGTGTGTGTGAGAGATAGAATGCTCGTGATCTTGACGTATGTATGTGTGAAAATGGGGAGGGGAGAAGGAGTTGGTCAGTTGTAGTGTGTGCTTGGTGTGATGTGAAGGCGTTGGGAGGTGGGGAAGGCATGGGTGGAGTGTGGGTTAGGCTGAGGGTGGGGTGGAGGTAGGGGTATGTGGGTAGGGTGGGTGTAAGGAATTGGATGGGGTGGAGTGGGAAGGTAGAGTAGGAGTGTGTTGGGGTGGGGTGGGATGAGCTTATGGGGGGGGTTGACGATGAAGGGGGAAGGGGAAGGTGGATATAAGAGAGGGAGAAGGTGGGTATGGGAGGAGGGAGAAAGAGAGGAAGAGAAAGAGAGTAAGAGAGAAGAGAGAAGAGAGTGAGAGTGAGAGTGAGAGAGAGAGAAAGAGAGAAGAGAGTGAGAAAGAGAGAGTGAGAAAGAGAGAGTGAGAGAGAAGAGAGTGAGAGAGAGTAAGAGAGTAAGAGTGAGATAGTGGAGAGTAAGAGAGAAAAGAGTGAGAGAGAGTAGGAGAGTAAGAGAGTAAGAGAGAGGAGAGAAAGAGTAGGGGTGAAGAGAAGTGGGAGTGAAGAGAAGTAGGAATGAAGAGAAGTAGGAGTGAAGAGAGGTAGGAGTGAAGAGAAGTAGGATGGAAGAGAGGTGAATAGAAGTACAGAGAAGTAGGAGTCGGAGCAGGAGTAGAGAGGTGGGTTGGAGGAGAGAGGAGAGATGGGTGGGAGGAGAGGGGAGAGATGGGTGGTAGGAGGGAGAGTGGGCGAGAGAGTCAGGGGGAGGGGACTAGATGAAGAGGGGAGGGGAGTTGAGCCCATGTGGCGCAAAGGAGCGAAGAGAGAAGATTAATCCCTGTTCACGGCGCAAACGGAAGTCCGGATGGCCCCTGTGCATGGACAATCCAAACACGGACAGGTGTTGCTGCAAGGAGTGACCGGCAGAACGGAAATGGCGTGACACCGGGGTGTCATTGCCAACGTTGATGTCTCGGAGGTGTTCCGCGAATCGGACGGCCAGGCGGCACCCCGTTTGTCCGATGTACAGGGAATGGCAGAGAGAGCAGGAGATGCAATAGATAATGTTGGTAGAAGTGCAGGTGAAGGAGTCGGTGATGCGATAGGGTCGGTGATGGGTGCTGGTGAGGAGGGTGGTGTTGGAGAGGTAATGGCAAGTGCGGCAGCGTGGGCGGGAGCAAGGGAACGAGCCAGGTTGGGAGGTTGGGTTGGGTAAGAAGCTGTGGACCAAGAGGTCTCGTAGGTTATGGGCTCGTTTGAAGGAGGGGAGGGGTCGATTAGGGAAGATGTGGGAGGTGGAGGGGTCGGACTGGAGGCGCCGGAAAGCTCGGAGAATGGTGCGTTGGAGGGGTAGGGTGGTGGGATGGTAGGTGTGGGGAAAAGGGAGGCGGGAAACGGCAGGGCAGGTTCGGAGGGAGAGAGCAGATGCACGGTCCACGGAACGTGCTCTGGCAAGGGCGGTGTGGATGGTGGTGGGTGGATATCCACGCAGGCTAAAGTGGCGAGCCATGAGTTGAGACTGAGTCTCAAAGTCATGGCTGTCACTACAAAGTCTGCGTAGACGGAGGAATTGGGAATAGGGGATGGAAAGTTTTGTGTGTTTAGGGTGGGAGGAGGAAAAGTTGAGATAGGAGTGTGAGTCTGTGTGTTTGTAGTGGATGGAGGTGCTATATATAAAGTTCAATTAATACAAGTCAGCTTATATTATGAAGGGGATTTCTAGAAAGAATGAAATAGTGTTATACTGGGTTATCACTCGCTAATGTCAATATAATTAATTATTATTGCTATCCAAAGCAAAATTACGTATTTATATTTTATGCAACACTTTCCTTATTTCTCAATTTTAATTTCAAACTTCTAATCCCGCCAAATATCATGAACAGATGTTTAATTACTTTGTATTAACTCTCCGCTGTGGACACCACGTGCTTTGACCTGTTCCGCTGCGTAACAAAGAATAACTACTAAGAAATAATCACCGGAAACCAGTCTCTGCGACTCGAAGAATATATCGAAGAATATATCGAAATCAGTTTGTGAAGTTTGATTCAAGTTAATTAAAATTAAAATGGTAGACGGTACAGTACGACACTTTCACAAGACAGAAATCATCGCAAACAGTTACCTTGTATGTAGACATGAACTTTTTCTCCTCCTTCGTTTTCTTAATTACTAACGTTGTATGAAGAAAAACAAACAAAAAAGAAAAATACATTTTGCATGGAGGTCTTCAGGGCTGTAATTGTTTGTTTCCCTCTATAAGAAATATCTTGCTTAATACAATATTTAATTAATATACTTTGGGTTAGCAGGATGAAGATTTCTAAAAAGAAAGAAGCAGTGCTACTCATAATTACCATTTGCTACAGATTCTAAGAAATTCGGGATAAGTAAGCAACAACAAAAATAAAATGCATTCTATGCATCGTTATCCATATTTATTACTTTCCAATTTAACCTTTTAATCCCGCCAAATGTTATGGCAATATGATTGTCTCACTTGTATTAACTTCTATTATGTGATACCACGTGTGTATATATACATGTGTGTGTGCGTGTGCACGCGCGTGTACACACACGTGCGTACATAATCAGAAATTCGTTGCCTAATTTGAAGTATAGCGAACAATGATTTCTAATCCTGTCAAAAGTTATATAGTTCCATTGAGTACAATTTATGGTCATGTTTCCGGAATTAACCACGAAATATGGTAGTTAGATTATTGACATGAAATGATAAAAAGCGATGCAGACAGCAGCGGTCGTAAAAAAGGTAAAAAGAAATCAAGCATTTCAGAGCTAAGGCAAAGAAGTATAGCCTATATCTGTGTAATAACTGCCTGACAATATTTAAGCTACCAAAAAAAAAAGAAGGCTTGTGTGACAGCTGTATGAAAAACCCATTAATTTGAAACAAAAATTATAAGGTGATCTAATTTCTTAGCCACACCTACGAGCTGTTTGAGCGCATAGTACTCAACAAAATTGAGGCGTAAGAAAACGAATACTTCCTCTCTCTGAGGAAATGGGATTTTGCTCCTGCAAATGGGGAATAAACTAAGAATGCAGCCCCACCCAACAGAGATGAAGTAGCTTGTAAGAAAGGGATTGAAAGAAAGGGATTGTTTTTGTTGACTTCTCTGTTGCACACAACACTGCCAATAATATGTGTGCTCAAAGCATAATGGAGGACAAAATGCTTTTTTGAAGTGAGACGGTAAAGAAAATGGACTATATATTCTAAAGAACGGTCTATCTTCAAGTGAACAATCCCACTCAGTTTAGGTAGACCATTTGGAAGTTTTCGATTCTTCTACTAATGATCAGCCACTAAATGATGCCAAGTACCAGTATTTGCTAACAATCAGGATTATAAAGATATCAGCAATAGAGTAAAGACTGACAGATTTTCTTGATCTGCTAACACCCAATTTAGAAGAGAGCCTACTACTCTGCCAGTTCATGCGAAACCGACGTCGATGTGACACAAATGAAGCAAAACGCTAACTCCAATACGTAATGTGATTATATGTTTATATCCATTATATCCATTTCAGTCTCAACGGCCAGAAGAGAGAGAGAGAGAGAGAGAGAGAGAGAGAGAGAGAAAGAGAGAGAGAAAGTGATAGAGAAAGAGAGAGAGAGAGAGAGTGAGAGAGAGAGTGAGAGAGAGAGAGTGAGAAAGAGAGAGAGAGAGAGAGAGAGAGAAAGAGAGAGAGAAAGAGAGAGAGAAAGTGATAGAGAAAGAGAGAGAGAGAGAGTGAGAGAGAGATAGAGAGACGAACTTATTGCTCACAACAACATTGCCAATGAATTTCCAAGTATATGATAAGACGCATGTCCACAGATCCCGAATATTCAGCTAGTTTTCTGATCCAAGCACTGATTAGAATACAAATCAAGTATGGAGAAAATAAAAATCTGGGTCATTTGCTTCTTGACATTAGATCATAGGCTGTCTTACACCTAATCTGGCGGGCGGACTTCCGTCTGTCATAAGGTAATCAGCATCCAGTGTGAAGAAACGCTGGTAATTGCAAATAGATGAAAACAAAGAAATATACTTAAATGAGTCTTTCTTCTTGGGGTTAACACAAGTAAAGTAAAAGCAACTTCGAGAGAAGAAAGAAAGTAGCCTACTAATTTCATCAAGAATGGAAATGATAGCAAATATATACTTTCACGTGATGTTGGTACCAACAGAGTAACGTTTAAATAATCGGCTGATAATCAGAGTTGACAGAACCAACGTGATACTCACTAAATGGTTATACAGCTTATTTAA
>NC_142944.1:57219539-57283240 GCF_046866305.1 Octopus bimaculoides
TAACTCACATTCTTAGTGCTTGTGAAAGTCTTGTGCAGAAAGCGTACAAGCGTAGACACGACAAGGTAACCCAAAACTTTCACTGGCTACTATGCCGGAAGTATGGATACGAGGTAACGGGTGCTTGGTGTCAACATACACCGGTAAAGATAATGGACGAAAAGTGAAATCAAAATTCCGCTGGGACTTTGACTTCCATTTAGACAAGGTATTAAAGCACCGAGGGCCAGATATAATAACCTTAAGGAGGGACAAGCAAGAGTACCTAATAATGGATGTGGCAGTGCCAGGAGATCAGCATATCATCATGAAGGAAAGAGAAAAGGTTGATAATTATTGAGATGGATAAATATTGAGAAACTTTAAACTAGAGCTAACGTGTTGTGTCATGGCCAACGAGAAATGTTATCTATTTAAATATACTGGACATATAAATACATATACAACAACATATTCGAAGTTTTAAGAATTCAGAGACGCCATCTGCGTGAAAGTAGGTGAGTGATAACACCACATACATATGTACACAACATGGACCACACACACATACACATGTACACAACATGGACCGCACACACATACACGCACACACACACACACACACACACACATCCAAATATACATGAATGCGTTTGTGTATGTTTGCATGTGTACGTGTATGTATGAAAGTACATATGAATTTATACCTATAATGTGTTATATACTGCAATTAATATTACATGAAGAAAGTGCGTAATAGTTATAATAGTATGGAAGTCGTGGAGTTAAATAAATATTCTTGACATGAATACGTAAACACATCCCTCATTTGTCTCGAATTTCCTCACAATAATTTTACGGGTCGATTCTTCTGAATTTTCAGTTACATGGACACTACATTATACTTCTTTGATTACTGCAGGGTTAGAAGACAGCGGAGTCCGGAAGAGGAGATGTCTAATATATTTGCATGATCCACTAAATCCATATCTCATATGACTAAATGGATCATAAATATATAGTCTTGTTTGGATTAAACCAGAAATCGAAACCGATTTAGCGTCTATTTTTCAGCATATCGGCAAAGAATTTATTTTTCTTTTTGCCCTTATTTATAATTGTATAATTTTCATCTTAAAAGTTATTTTTCATATGCTGGCCACTGATAAAAGTTTCTAATAAAATTCTATCCTTATATTAGGAGTATACATCCATACATACATACATACATACATACATACATACATACATACATACATACATACATGACGACGATTGCTCCATCTTGACAGACGATAGCCATCCCATCAACAATCCGCACATATCATCACGCAGTACAATCACTCCGTTGCTGAGCCCTCAAGTGACTTTGAAGTCCGGCTGCTGAGCGACAAGGTCTACAGCACAGGTGACAAATGTTCAGGCCTCTCGATCCTTGCCCGCTGGTATCTGATTCCAAGGAAACGCTTCTGTGAACCAGCATATGTCTCTTAAGTCCGGGTATTGTTTTACAAACCTTGTGACATATGCCACAGGTCGCAGAAGGCGGTTGGTATTTAGGGTGTCTGGAATTTCTACCCTCATGTGTTTTCATGTGATTCACATACCCTGCTTTTGACAGAAGAACGCGATCACACACAATACACATCCTATACTCTCCATTGTTTACAATTTTTTCCTTTCGACAGGCCCGCTTAATCTCAAGTTGCTGAAACATCTTTTCCTCCCAGACATCACAGCTCGTCCTGACAACAGCTCTCCACTTGCTTCGATCCAGAACATCTCCTTCCCAATCACTTTCATACATATCTAGTTTTTTTAGGTTTTGTTTAATGCAATCTTTATACCTCTTTCTCGGTTTCTGCCGCGGTTGCTCACCAGAGCTGAGCTCACCATAAAATAAGCGCTTCGGCAAATGATCATCCTTCATTCTAATTACATGCCCAGTCCATCTCATTTGGGCCAGGATAATATGTTTTTCAATTGAGCTACAGTGCGCCCTGCGCAAAACCTCTGTATCTGCTACAAAACTTTCATTTTACTCCTAGGATGCGTCTTGGACACGTTTAATGAAACCTTTCTAGCATCTTTACATGACGCTTGTAAGTGGTCCATGTTTCGCCTGAATAAAGAAGTGCAGTCAATACACACGCTTTGTAGATGCTGAATTTCGTCTGCAGGGAGATATCTCTATCAGCCCATACTCGCTTTTCAAGCTTTCCAAATGCAGCACTTCCCTTCGCTATTCGATGGTATATTTCTGCATCAAGACCACCATCCCTTGACAGTGTGGTTCCAAGGTAAACAAAGGTGTCAATGACTTCTAATCTTGTTCCGTTCACAAAGATGTTTGGTTCAGTATATATTTGTCCAGGTGTGGGGGTAAACATTACCTTGGTTTTTCTCAGACTTACTGTGAGTCCAAAATATGTACATGCAGTGGAAATTCTATTCATTAAATGTTGCATATCTTCCTCTCTGTGTGCCAGCAAGTCAGCATCATCAGCATAGAGCAATTCTCTGACAAGTACTCTGAAAACCTTTGCCTTACAGTTAAACCTGGTCAGATTAAATATGCTACCAGATGTCCGGAATCTGATTCCGATTCCCCTGTTACAATCCTCAAATGCATACCAAAGCAATGTGGCAAAATATATAGAGAAAAGTGTAGGGGCAGGAATATCTCCCTGTTTTACAACGTTGTCCACTGAAAATTCATCAGATAGATTACCATTAAAAACTACCTGAGCTTTCATGTAGCTGTGCAATTTCTCGAAGAGGCTCACAAAATGTGTCGGGCAACCAAGTTTGCACAAAACAATCCACAGTGCGTCCCTGTTTGCCGTGTCAAATGCCTTAGTTAGATCTATAAAAACCTGGTATAGTGGCATTTGTTCCTCTAAACATTTCTCCTGAACCTGCCTTGCAGAAAATATCATATCCATCGTTCCCCGCTCGGGTCTGAAACCACACTGTTCCTCAGGAATCACATGTGGACACACATTCTCCACGAGACGTTCTAACATGATCCTCGAAAGTATCTTCCCAGTATGTGCCAGGAGAGTTATTCCTCTGGAATTACCACACACTGATTTGGGTCCCTTACCTTTGTATATAGGGATTAGAATGCCGTTTATCCATTCCTGTGGCACAGAGGACTCAGTCCAAACTTGACACAACAGGCTATGAATTTCGGAGGAGATGTGATCCCCACCTGCTTTCAGAATTTCAGCTGGAATACCATCCAGCCCAGGAGCTTTATTGGATCTCAGTTTCCGTATTGCCAGTTTTACTTCTTCAATGGAAGGCGCATCGTCCATGTGTTGCATTATCACTCTTTGGGGGATATTATTTATGACATCCATGTTCACTACAGATGGATTATGGAAAAGTTCCGCAAAATGCTCCCTCCATCTGCTCATTATTCCAGGAGGATCCTTAATAACCTCATTTCCGTCTTTTGATTTCAAGGGAACATACGTTGAGGACTGCGGTCCAAAAGCTTGTCGCAATAAGCCGTACAAGTTTTTAATGTCTTTCCTTTCATAAGATGCCTGTATTTCCTCAGACAAATTACTCCACCAGGTATCTTTAAGCCTCCTTAATTCCTTTTGCAGTTCTGCTTTCTGTGCTCTGTATACCTTTTCTAGTTTTTCTTTGCCCTTAATGTTTGGGTTAAGAAGTTTTTCATAAGTAGACCTCTTTGTTGCCAGTAGCTCATTTACCATTGCATCATTGGAGTCAAACCAATCTCTATGTTGTCTCCTCTTAAAACCCAGCACATCCACTCCAGCCTTATATAATTCTTCTCGAAAAGATTGCCATGAACCTTCAAAATAAATATTACTGCATCTATCCCGAAATAGCTGTGAGACCTGTGGCTGTTTAAGTTGTCCTACATCAATTTTTTGGGGGACTCGCACACCTGCACTGCGCTTTCTTGTACGAACCCTGAATTTGAACTTAGCCCTAACCATTTTGTGATCAGTATCACAATCAGCTCCTCACAATACTCTAAGACTACACAAATCCTGTAGGTCAGATTTCCGAGTTAATACAAGGTCAATCATGTGACCTTGATTTGATCTTGGATGAATCCAGGTGACTTTATGTTTCAGCTTATGGTGAAAAAATGTGTTCCTAACAGCCAACCAGTAGTTCAGAGCACATTTGTAGCAAGTGTAAACCATTTTTGTTCACCTTACCTATTCCCAAGTACATTCCAAGCACTATTTACCCTGCCAACACGTGCATTGAAGTCGCCGAGCACAACCAACTTCTCATTCGGAGGGACTGAGAGGATACTACTTCTAAGTTCCTCATAGAATGCATGGATATTTTCTTCATTTGCTGAGAGTGTGGGAGCATAGATGGAGAAAACAGTCACAAAGCGTCCACAAGAGAGAGAGATCCGGAGTTTCATCATGCGGTCATTTATACTTTGTGGTTGTTCTAGGTCTTTCAGTAAATTACTTCTAATTGCAAACCCAACACCACCCTCCCTTTTCTCTCCCTTTGGCCTCCCAACCCAGAACACTGTGAAGCCGGTTGCTCTTTCAACAAGATGATCTTCACCTGAACATCTTGTTTCAGATAGAGCTGCAATATCAACATTAAGACGTCTCAGCTCCTTAGTTACTAGAGCTGTTCTTCTTTCAGGCCTATCCGCTCGATCCAAGAGAGTTCTCACATTCCAGCATGCCAAGTTAAGTAAAACCTTTTTCCTTGCATACTTTTTATTATTGCTTATATTTCTTCATTCGTTCCTGCTATATTGAACCACCGTTAGCCGTAGTAAACTAACCAGCAGAGTGCGGACAGACAATTTTTAATGCACCTTTTCTACCACCTTCCCAGTATATCCAGGTGAGCAGTGTTCTCCTTAAAAGGGCTGCTCAGACACAGGATTCTCCACCGAAAACAGCCCCTGTCCATGAAGACATGTTAGCGATGTTAAGATAAGAACCCTGCCGCCTTATGTGCAGATTTGTAACTGTATGCTTCCAACCGGTCAAGTCTGCATACGTCGCCACTCCTCCATCGCCACAGGACTTTTCTCTCCCCCTTTCTTCTTTCTTCCTCTCCTCTCTTGCCCTTCTCACTCCTTTTTCCTTCCTCCCCCCATCCATCCTTCCCCCTCCTCTCTCTCTCTTTCTTTTCCCTAATTTTTTCTCGGGTCATACTAAGATGACTGTGATTTGACAATGTTTTGTCTTGTTGGGGACATCTGTACTTCATTGGATTTTAGTGACAAACGCTTGTACAACACCTTTGCCACTCTCTAGGTCAAAATAGTATAATGCAGTGACAAGCGAGAGCAAGATGACTAGTACTAAGTTGACTCCAGGTTTTATATCAGAGTATCCTCTCCTAGGCTTTTCTTCAAAAGGAGACTGCAAGCCAGCAGTGGTAGATCAATTTGAATTCGGAGTTTTATTCTCCTATACTGGTTGTCCCAACCACGACCTCATAAAAAAAATTTTTTTTAAAGTGCCCAGTCTGCTCCCACAGAAGTCATGGACCTGGTTTTATGTCGGAGTGTCCTTCTCCTAGAAGAGTTGCCTTCACTTGGCTAATGGGCCTCATCTACCCCACATATTAAAAAAAAACCCAGAAAATACATAGAAAATACGTAGAAAAATCAATATAAAAGATGTAGATATGAAAGGAGAAAAGTAAATGCAATGGAGATACATATAAAATATAAAATATATATAAAAACGATGTGTAAAAAACACATAAATACGATGTGTAAAAACACATAAAGATACATAAAAAGTAAATATAAAAATATATAAAAACTAAATATAAAAAAAAATATTAAAAAATATATATATATATATATATAAAGAAATGCATATAAAAATATACACACACACAGCACAGCACAACAACACACGCACACAGAAACAAACAAACATATATACATACACACACACACACATATATATATATATATATATATATATATATATATATATATATATATATATATATATATATATATATATATATATATATACATACATATATATATATACATACGTTCGTGTGTGTATGTATCTATATAGTCAAGTCATTTGTGAGGTCGCTAATAAGTGTTGCTGGTAACATGGAATCCATTACAACGTGTAGTATGTTTGGGTCGTCGTCAGCGAAGCCACCACGTTTACTAGCCTTGCCTGGTGAGAACGTTTTTAGAAACCCAGCAGGACTGAAAACAAAACCTTTTAAAAGGAGAGATATAGTTAGTGAAGGTTCAACAACTGTATCTAGCAATAACATGGGGCTTCAGAAATTCCAGATTGGTGTCCGATATGCTGGAAGACCAATGGGAATGAGGCACCTCTGAGCATTTGTTAAAGCACGTCTCTTGGAGAAGGTTACTCTGATAATACCAGATATGCAGGGAATGGCACTGACAATTTTGGGGATCTTTTGCACTTCCGCATTCCTGAGATTGTGATACATATCGGCACTAGATATCTTGCTCTGGCTTTCTCTGGAATATGCCAGTAGGATCGAGAGGGTCTGTGAGGTAATAAGTGCAGTCATGTAAAAAGGTTTATTGCTAAATGTGGAAACTATTTGTGAGGAAGAAACAAAAATGACAATTGTGGAAAAAGAAGATGTTACATGGAAAAATTATAAGGGATAGAGAAAGAATAAGAAATATTGAATCCTGGAAGTAGCAACAAAAAGAATAAGAAATATTGAATCCTGGAAGTAGCAACAAAAAGAATAAGAAATATTGAATCCTGGAAGTAGCAACAAAAACAATAAGAAATATTGAATCCAGGAAGTAGCAACAAAAAGAATAAGAAATATTGAATCCTGGAAGTAGCAACAAAAAGACTAAGAAATATTGAATCCTGGAAGTAGCAACAAAAAGAATAAGAAATATTGAATCCTGGAAGTAGCAACAAAAAGAATAAGAAATATTGAATCCCGGAAGTAGCAACAAAAAGAATAAGAAATATTGAATCCTGCAAGTAGCAACAAAAAGAATAAGAAATATAGAATCCTGGAAGTAGCAACAAAAAGAATAATAAATATTGAATCCTGGAAGTAGCAACAAAAACAACAAAAAATATTGAATCCTGGAAGTAGCAACAAAAAGAATAAGAAATATTGAATCCTGGAAGTAGCAACAAAAAGAACAAGAAATACTGAATCCTGGAAGTAGCAACAAAAAGAATAAGAAATATTGAATCCTGGAAGTAGCAACAAAAAGAATAAGAAATATTGAATCCTGGAAGTAGCAACAAAAAGAATAAGAAATATTGAATCCTGGAAGTAGCAACAAAAAGAATAAGAATATTGAATCCTGGAAGTAGCAATAAAAAGACTAAGAAATATTAAATCCTGGAAGTAGCAATAAAAAGAATAAGAAATATTGAATCCTGGAAGTAGCAACAAAAAGAATAAGAAATATTGAATCCCGGAAGTAGCAACAAAAAGAATAAGAAATATTGAATCCTGCAAGTAGCAACAAAAAGAATAAGAAATATTGAATCCTGGAAGTAGCAACAAAAAGAAAAAGAAATATTGAATCCTGGATGTAGCAACAAAAAGAACAAGAAATATTGAATCCTGGAAGTATCAACAAAAAAATAAGAAATATTGAATCCTGGAAGTAGCAACAAAAAGAATAAGAAATATTGAATCCTGGAAGTAGCAACAAAAAGAATAAGAAATATTGAATCCTGGAATTAGCAACAAAAAGAATAAGAAATATTGAATCCCGGAGGTAGCAACAAAAAGAATAAGAAATATTGAATCCTGGAAGTAGCAACAAAAAGAATAAGAAATATTGAATCCTGGAAGTAGTAACAAAAAGAATAAGAAATATTGAATCCTGGAAGTAGCAACAAAAAGAATAAGAAATATTGAATCCTGGAAGTAGCAACAAAAAGAATAAGAAATATTGAATCCTGGAAGTAGCAACAAAAAGAATAAGAAATATTGAATCCTGGAAGTAGCAACAAAAAGACTAAGAAATATTGAATCCTGGAAGTAGCAACAAAAAGAATAAGAAATATTGAATCCTGGAAGTAGCAACAAAAAGAATAAGAAATATTGAATCCCGGAAGTAGCAACAAAAAGAATAAGAAATATTGAATCCTGCAAGTAGCAACAAAAAGAATAAGAAATATAGAATCCTGGAAGTAGCAACAAAAAGAATAATAAATATTGAATCCTGGAAGTAGCAACAAAAACAACAAAAAATAATGAATCCTGGAAGTAGCAACAAAAAGAATAAGAAATATTGAATCCTGGAAGTAGCAACAAAAAGAACAAGAAATACTGAATCCTGGAAGTAGCAACAAAAAGAATAAGAAATATTGAATCCTGGAAGTAGCAACAAAAAGAATAAGAAATATTGAATCCTGGAAGTAGCAACAAAAAGAATAAGAAATATTGAATCCTGGAAGTAGCAACAAAAAGAATAAGAAATATTGAATCCTGGAAGTAGCAATAAAAAGACTAAGAAATATTAAATCCTGGAAGTAGCAATAAAAAGAATAAGAAATATTGAATCCTGGAAGTAGCAACAAAAAGAATAATAAATATTAAATCCCGGAAGTAGCAACAAAAAGAATAAGAAATATTGAATCCTGCAAGTAGCAACAAAAAGAATAAGAAATATTGAATCCTGGAAGTAGCAACAAAAAGAATAAGAAATATTGAATCCTGGATGTAGCAACAAAAAGAACAAGAAATATTGAATCCTGGAAGTATCAACAAAAAAATAAGAAATATTGAATCCTGGAAGTAGCAACAAAAAGAATAAGAAATATTGAATCCTGGAAGTAGCAACAAAAAGAATAAGAAATATTGAATCCTGGAATTAGCAACAAAA
Organism: Octopus bimaculoides; assembly: GCF_046866305.1. Lineage (NCBI taxonomy): Eukaryota > Metazoa > Mollusca > Cephalopoda > Octopoda > Octopodidae > Octopus > Octopus bimaculoides. The sequence goes on from NC_142944.1 coordinate 57,228,382, forward strand.
AGAATAAGAAATATTGAATCCCGGAGGTAGCAACAAAAAGAATAAGAAATATTGAATCCTGGAAGTAGCAACAAAAAGAACAATAAATATTGAATCGTGGAAGTAGCAACAAAAAGAACAAGAAATATTGAATCCTGGAAGCAGCAACAAAAAGAATAAGAAATATTGAATCCTGGAAGTAGCAACAAAAAGAATAAGAAATATTGAATCCTGGAAGTAGCAACAAAAAGAATAAGAAATATTGAATCCTGGAAGTAGCAACAAAAAGAATAAGAAATATTGAATCCTGGAAGTAGCAACAAAAAGAATAAGAAATATTGAATCCTGGAAGTAGCAACAAAAAGAATAAGAAATATTGAATCCTGGAAGTAGCAACAAAAAGAATAAGAAATATTGAATCCTGGAAGTAGCAACAAAAAGAATAAGAAATATTGAATCCTGGAAGTAGCAACAAAAAGAATAAGAAATATTGAATCCTGGAACTACTAACAAAAAGAATAAGAAATATCGTATCCTGGAAGTAGCAACAAAAAGAATAAGAAATATTGAATCCTGGAAGTAGCAACAAAAAGAATAAGAAATATTGAATCCTGGAAGTAGCAACAAAAAGAACAAGAAATATTGAATCCTGGAAGTAGCAACAAAAAGAATAAGAAATATTGAATCCTGGAAGTAGCAACAAAAAGAATAAGAAATAATGAATCCTGTAAGTCGCAATAAAAAGACTAAGAATATTAAATCCTGGAAGTAGCAATAAAAAGAATAAGAAATATTGAATCCTGGAAGTAGCAACAAAAAGAATAATAAATATTGAATCCCGGAAGTAGCAACAAAAAGAATGAGAAATATTGAATCCTGCAAGTAGCAACAAAAAGAATAAGAAATATTGAATCCTGGAAGTAGCAACAAAAAGAATAAGAAATATTGAATCCTGGAAGTAGCAACAAAAAGATTAAGAAATATTGAATCCTGGAAGTAGCAACAAAAAGAATAAGAAATATTGAATCCTGGAAGTAGCAACAAAAAGAATAAGAATTATTGAATCCTGGAAGTAGCAACAAAAAGAATAAGATATATGGTATCCTGGAAGTAGCAACAAAAAGAATAAGAAATATTGAATCCTGGAAGTAGCAACACAAAGAATAAGAAATATTGAATCCTGGAAGTAGCAACAAAAAGAATAAGAAATATTGAATCCTGGAAGTAGCAACAAAAAGAATAAGAAATATTGAATCCTGGAAGTAGCAACAAAAAGAATAAGAAATATTGAATCCTGCAAGTAGCAACAAAAAGAATAAGAAATATTGAATCCTGGAATTAGCAACAAAAAGAATAAGAAATATTGAATCCCGGAGGTAGCAACAAAAAGAATAAGAAATATTGAATCCTGGAAGTAGCAACAAAAAGAATAAGAAATATTGAATCCTGGAAGTAGCAACAAAAAGAATAAGAAATATTGAATCCTGGAATTAGCAACAAAAAGAATAAGAAATATTGAATCCCGGAGGTAGCAACAAAAAGAATAAGAAATATTGAATCCTGGAATTAGCAACAAAAAGAACAATAAATATTGAATCGTGGAAGTAGCAACAAAAAGAATAAGAAATATTGAATCCTGGAAGTAGCAACAAAAAGAATAAGAAATATTGAATCCTGGAAGTAGCAACAAAAAGAATAAGAAATATTGAATCCTGGAAGTAGCAACAAAAAGAATAAGAAATATTGAATCCTGGAAGTAGCAACAAAAAGAATAAGAAATATTGAATCCTGGAAGTAGCAACAAAAAGAATAAGAAATATTGAATCCTGGAAGTAGCAACAAAAAGAATAAGAAATATTGAATCCTGGAACTACTAACAAAAAGAATAAGAAATATCGTATCCTGGAAGTAGCAACAAAAAGAATAAGAAATATTGAATCCTGGAAGTAGCAACAAAAAGAATAAGAAATATTGAATCCTGGAAGTAGCAACAAAAAGAACAAGAAATATTGAATCCTGGAAGTAGCAACAAAAAGAATAAGAAATATTGAATCCTGGAAGTAGCAACAAAAAGAATAAGAAATAATGAATCCTGGAAGTAGCAATAAAAAGACTAAGAATATTAAATCCTGGAAGTAGCAATAAAAAGAATAAGAAATATTGAATCCTGGAAGTAGCAACAAAAAGAATAAGAAATATTGAATCCTGGAATTAGCAACAAAAAGAATAAGAAATATTGAATCCCGGAGGTAGCAACAAAAAGAATAAGAAATATTGAATCCTGGAAGTAGCAACAAAAAGAATAAGAAATATTGAATCCTGGAAGTAGCAACAAAAAGAATAAGAAATATTGAATCCTGGAATTAGCAACAAAAAGAATAAGAAATATTGAATCCCGGAGGTAGCAACAAAAAGAATAAGAAATATTGAATCCTGGAAGTAGCAACAAAAAGAACAATAAATATTGAATCGTGGAAGTAGCAACAAAAAGAACAAGAAATATTGAATCCTGGAAGCAGCAACAAAAAGAATAAGAAATATTGAATCCTGGAAGTAGCAACAAAAAGAATAAGAAATATTGAATCCTGGAAGTAGCAACAAAAAGAATAAGAAATATTGAATCCTGGAAGTAGCAACAAAAAGAATAAGAAATATTGAATCCTGGAACTACTAACAAAAAGAATAAGAAATATCGTATCCTGGAAGTAGCAACAAAAAGAATAAGAAATATTGAATCCTGGAAGTAGCAACAAAAAGAATAAGAAATATTGAATCCTGGAAGTAGCAACAAAAAGAACAAGAAATATTGAATCCTGGAAGTAGCAACAAAAAGAATAAGAAATATTGAATCCTGGAAGTAGCAACAAAAAGAATAAGAAATATTGAATCCTGGAAGTAGCAACAAAAAGAACAAGAAATACTGAATCCTGGAAGTAGCAACAAAAAGAATAAGAAATATTGAATCCTGGAAGTAGCAACAAAAAGAATAAGAAATATTGAATCCTGGAAGTAGCAACAAAAAGAATAAGAAATATTGAATCCTGGAAGTAGCAACAAAAAGAATAAGAAATATTGAATCCTGGAAGTAGCAATAAAAAGACTAAGAAATATTAAATCCTGGAAGTAGCAATAAAAAGAATAAGAAATATTGAATCCTGGAAGTAGCAACAAAAAGAATAATAAATATTAAATCCCGGAAGTAGCAACAAAAAGAATAAGAAATATTGAATCCTGCAAGTAGCAACAAAAAGAATAAGAAATATTGAATCCTGGAAGTAGCAACAAAAAGAATAAGAAATATTGAATCCTGGATGTAGCAACAAAAAGAACAAGAAATATTGAATCCTGGAAGTATCAACAAAAAAATAAGAAATATTGAATCCTGGAAGTAGCAACAAAAAGAATAAGAAATATTGAATCCTGGAAGTAGCAACAAAAAGAATAAGAAATATTGAATCCTGGAATTAGCAACAAAAAGAATAAGAAATATTGAATCCCGGAGGTAGCAACAAAAAGAATAAGAAATATTGAATCCTGGAAGTAGCAACAAAAAGAACAATAAATATTGAATCGTGGAAGTAGCAACAAAAAGAACAAGAAATATTGAATCCTGGAAGCAGCAACAAAAAGAATAAGAAATATTGAATCCTGGAAGTAGCAACAAAAAGAATAAGAAATATTGAATCCTGGAAGTAGCAACAAAAAGAATAAGAAATATTGAATCCTGGAAGTAGCAACAAAAAGAATAAGAAATATTGAATCCTGGAAGTAGCAACAAAAAGAATAAGAAATATTGAATCCTGGAAGTAGCAACAAAAAGAATAAGAAATATTGAATCCTGGAAGTAGCAACAAAAAGAATAAGAAATATTGAATCCTGGAAGTAGCAACAAAAAGAATAAGAAATATTGAATCCTGGAAGTAGCAACAAAAAGAATAAGAAATATTGAATCCTGGAACTACTAACAAAAAGAATAAGAAATATCGTATCCTGGAAGTAGCAACAAAAAGAATAAGAAATATTGAATCCTGGAAGTAGCAACAAAAAGAATAAGAAATATTGAATCCTGGAAGTAGCAACAAAAAGAACAAGAAATATTGAATCCTGGAAGTAGCAACAAAAAGAATAAGAAATATTGAATCCTGGAAGTAGCAACAAAAAGAATAAGAAATAATGAATCCTGCAAGTAGCAATAAAAAGACTAAGAATATTAAATCCTGGAAGTAGCAATAAAAAGAATAAGAAATATTGAATCCTGGAAGTAGCAACAAAAAGAATAATAAATATTGAATCCCGGAAGTAGCAACAAAAAGAATGAGAAATATTGAATCCTGCAAGTAGCAACAAAAAGAATAAGAAATATTGAATCCTGGAAGTAGCAACAAAAAGAATAAGAAATATTGAATCCTGGAAGTAGCAACAAAAAGATTAAGAAATATTGAATCCTGGAAGTAGCAACAAAAAGAATAAGAAATATTGAATCCTGGAAGTAGCAACAAAAAGAATAAGAATTATTGAATCCTGGAAGTAGCAACAAAAAGAATAAGATATATGGTATCCTGGAAGTAGCAACAAAAAGAATAAGAAATATTGAATCCTGGAAGTAGCAACACAAAGAATAAGAAATATTGAATCCTGGAAGTAGCAACAAAAAGAATAAGAAATATTGAATCCTGGAAGTAGCAACAAAAAGAATAAGAAATATTGAATCCTGGAAGTAGCAACAAAAAGAATAAGAAATATTGAATCCTGGAAGTAGCAACAAAAAGAATAAGAAATATTGAATCCTGGAATTAGCAACAAAAAGAATAAGAAATATTGAATCCCGGAGGTAGCAACAAAAAGAATAAGAAATATTGAATCCTGGAAGTAGCAACAAAAAGAATAAGAAATATTGAATCCTGGAAGTAGCAACAAAAAGAATAAGAAATATTGAATCCTGGAATTAGCAACAAAAAGAATAAGAAATATTGAATCCCGGAGGTAGCAACAAAAAGAATAAGAAATATTGAATCCTGGAAGTAGCAACAAAAAGAACAATAAATATTGAATCGTGGAAGTAGCAACAAAAAGAATAAGAAATATTGAATCCTGGAAGTAGCAACAAAAAGAATAAGAAATATTGAATCCTGGAAGTAGCAACAAAAAGAATAAGAAATATTGAATCCTGGAAGTAGCAACAAAAAGAATAAGAAATATTGAATCCTGGAAGTAGCAACAAAAAGAATAAGAAATATTGAATCCTGGAAGTAGCAACAAAAAGAATAAGAAATATTGAATCCTGGAAGTAGCAACAAAAAGAATAAGAAATATTGAATCCTGGAACTACTAACAAAAAGAATAAGAAATATCGTATCCTGGAAGTAGCAACAAAAAGAATAAGAAATATTGAATCCTGGAAGTAGCAACAAAAAGAATAAGAAATATTGAATCCTGGAAGTAGCAACAAAAAGAACAAGAAATATTGAATCCTGGAAGTAGCAACAAAAAGAATAAGAAATATTGAATCCTGGAAGTAGCAACAAAAAGAATAAGAAATATTGAATCCTGGAAGTAGCAACAAAAAGAATAAGAAATAATGAATCCTGGAAGTAGCAATAAAAAGACTAAGAATATTAAATCCTGGAAGTAGCAATAAAAAGAATAAGAAATATTGAATCCTGGAAGTAGCAACAAAAAGAATAAGAAATATTGAATCCTGGAATTAGCAACAAAAAGAATAAGAAATATTGAATCCCGGAGGTAGCAACAAAAAGAATAAGAAATATTGAATCCTGGAAGTAGCAACAAAAAGAATAAGAAATATTGAATCCTGGAAGTAGCAACAAAAAGAATAAGAAATATTGAATCCTGGAATTAGCAACAAAAAGAATAAGAAATATTGAATCCCGGAGGTAGCAACAAAAAGAATAAGAAATATTGAATCCTGGAAGTAGCAACAAAAAGAACAATAAATATTGAATCGTGGAAGTAGCAACAAAAAGAACAAGAAATATTGAATCCTGGAAGCAGCAACAAAAAGAATAAGAAATATTGAATCCTGGAAGTAGCAACAAAAAGAATAAGAAATATTGAATCCTGGAAGTAGCAACAAAAAGAATAAGAAATATTGAATCCTGGAAGTAGCAACAAAAAGAATAAGAAATATTGAATCCTGGAACTACTAACAAAAAGAATAAGAAATATCGTATCCTGGAAGTAGCAACAAAAAGAATAAGAAATATTGAATCCTGGAAGTAGCAACAAAAAGAATAAGAAATATTGAATCCTGGAAGTAGCAACAAAAAGAACAAGAAATATTGAATCCTGGAAGTAGCAACAAAAAGAATAAGAAATATTGAATCCTGGAAGTAGCAACAAAAAGAATAAGAAATATTGAATCCTGGAAGTAGCAACAAAAAGAATAAGAAATAATGAATCCTGGAAGTAGCAATAAAAAGACTAAGAATATTAAATCCTGGAAGTAGCAATAAAAAGAATAAGAAATATTGAATCCTGGAAGTAGCAACAAAAAGAATAAGAAATATTGAATCCTGGAATTAGCAACAAAAAGAATAAGAAATATTGAATCCCGGAGGTAGCAACAAAAAGAATAAGAAATATTGAATCCTGGAAGTAGCAACAAAAAGAATAAGAAATATTGAATCCTGGAAGTAGCAACAAAAAGAATAAGAAATATTGAATCCTAGAATTAGCAACAAAAAGAATAAGAAATATTGAATCCCGGAGGTAGCAACAAAAAGAATAAGAAATATTGAATCCTGGAAGTAGCAACAAAAAGAACAATAAATATTGAATCGTGGAAGTAGCAACAAAAAGAACAAGAAATATTGAATCCTGGAAGCAGCAACAAAAAGAATAAGAAATATTGAATCCTGGAAGTAGCAACAAAAAGAATAAGAAATATTGAATCCTGGAAGTAGCAACAAAAAGACTAAGAAATATTGAATCCTGGACGTAGCAACAAAAAGAATAAGAAATATTGAATCCTGGAAGTAGCAACAAAAAGAATAAGAAATATTGAATCCTGGAACTACTAACAAAAAGAATAAGAAATATCGTATCCTGGAAGTAGCAACAAAAAGAATAAGAAATATTGAATCCTGGAAGTAGCAACAAAAAGAATAAGAAATATTGAATCCTGGAAGTAGCAACAAAAAGAACAAGAAATATTGAATCCTGGAAGTAGCAACAAAAAGAATAAGAAATATTGAATCCTGGAAGTAGCAACAAAAAGAATAAGAAATAATGAATCCTGGAAGTAGCAATAAAAAGACTAAGAATATTAAATCCTGGAAGTAGCAATAAAAAGAATAAGAAATATTGAATCCTGGAAGTAGCAACAAAAAGAATAAGAAATATTGAATCCTGGAATTAGCAACAAAAAGAATAAGAAATATTGAATCCCGGAGGTAGCAACAAAAAGAATAAGAAATATTGAATCCTGGAAGTAGCAACAAAAAGAATAAGAAATATTGAATCCTGGAAGTAGCAACAAAAAGAATAAGAAATATTGAATCCTGGAATTAGCAACAAAAAGAATAAGAAATATTGAATCCCGGAGGTAGCAACAAAAAGAATAAGAAATATTGAATCCTGGAAGTAGCAACAAAAAGAACAATAAATATTGAATCGTGGAAGTTGCAACAAAAAGAACAAGAAATATTGAATCCTGGAAGCAGCAACAAAAAGAATAAGAAATATTGAATCCTGGAAGTAGCAACAAAAAGAATAAGAAATATTGAATCCTGGAAGTAGCAACAAAAAGACTAAGAAATATTGAATCCTGGAAGTAGCAACAAAAAGAATAAGAAATATTGAATCCTGGAAGTAGCAACAAAAAGAATAAGAAATATTGAATCCTGGAAGTAGCAACAAAAAGAATAAGAAATATTGAATCCTGGAAGTAGCAACAAAAAGAATAAGAAATATTGAATCCTGGAACTACTAACAAAAAGAATAAGAAATATCGTATCCTGGAAGTAGCAACAAAAAGAATAAGAAATATTGAATCCTGGAAGTAGCAACAAAAAGAATAAGAAATATTGAATCCTGGAAGTAGCAACAAAAAGAACAAGAAATATTGAATCCTGGAAGTAGCAACAAAAAGAATAAGAAATATTGAATCCTGGAAGTAGCAACAAAAAGAATAAGAAATATTGAATCCTGGAAGTAGCAACAAAAAGAATAAGAAATAATGAATCCTGGAAGTAGCAATAAAAAGACTAAGAATATTAAATCCTGGAAGTAGCAATAAAAAGAATAAGAAATATTGAATCCTGGAAGTAGCAACAAAAAGAATAAGAAATATTGAATCCTGGAATTAGCAACAAAAAGAATAAGAAATATTGAATCCCGGAGGTAGCAACAAAAAGAATAAGAAATATTGAATCCTGGAAGTAGCAACAAAAAGAATAAGAAATATTGAATCCTGGAAGTAGCAACAAAAAGAATAAGAAATATTGAATCCTGGAATTAGCAACAAAAAGAATAAGAAATATTGAATCCCGGAGGTAGCAACAAAAAGAACAAGAAATATTGAATCCTGGAAGTAGCAACAAAAAAATAAGAAATATTGAATCCTGGAAGTAGCAACAAAAAGAATAAGAAATATTGAATCCTGGAAGTAGCAACAAAAAGAATAAGAAATATTGAATCCTGGAATTAGCAACAAAAAGAATAAGAAATATTGAATCCCGGAGGTAGCAACAAAAAGAATAAGAAATATTGAATCCTGGAAGTAGCAACAAAAAGAATAAGAAATATTGAATCCTGGAAGTAGTAACAAAAAGAATAAGAAATATTGAATCCTGGAAGTAGCAACAAAAAGAATAAGAAATATTGAATCCTGGAAGTAGCAACAAAAACAATAAGAAATATTGAATCCTGGAAGTAGCAACAAAAAGAATAAGAAATATTGAATCCTGGAAGTAGCAACAAAAAGACTAAGAAATATTGAATCCTGGAAGTAGCAACAAAAAGAATAAGAAATATTGAATCCTGGAAGTAGTAACAAAAAGAATAAGAAATATTGAATCCCGGAAGTAGCAACAAAAAGAATAAGAAATATTGAATCCTGCAAGTAGCAACAAAAAGAATAAGAAATATAGAATCCTGGAAGTAGCAACAAAAAGAATAATAAATATTGAATCCTGGAAGTAGCAACAAAAACAACAAAAAATAATGAATCATGGAAGTAGCAACAAAAAGAATAAGAAATATTGAATCCTGGAAGTAGCAACAAAAAGAACAAGAAATACTGAATCCTGGAAGTAGCAACAAAAAGAATAAGAAATATTGAATCCTGGAAGTAGCAACAAAAAGAATAAGAAATATTGAATCCTGGAAGTAGCAACAAAAAGAATAAGAAATATTGAATCCTGGAAGTAGCAACAAAAAGAATAAGAAATATTGAATCCTGGAAGTAGCAATAAAAAGACTAAGAAATATTAAATCCTGGAAGTAGCAATAAAAAGAATAAGAAATATTGAATCCTGGAAGTAGCAACAAAAAGAATAATAAATATTAAATCCCGGAAGTAGCAACAAAAAGAATAAGAAATATTGAATCCTGCAAGTAGCAACAAAAAGAATAAGAAATATTGAATCCTGGAAGTAGCAACAAAAAGAATAAGAAATATTGAATCCTGGATGTAGCAACAAAAAGAACAAGAAATATTGAATCCTGGAAGTATCAACAAAAAAATAAGAAATATTGAATCCTGGAAGTAGCAACAAAAAGAATAAGAAATATTGAATCCTGGAAGTAGCAACAAAAAGAATAAGAAATATTGAATCCTGGAATTAGCAACAAAAAGAATAAGAAATATTGAATCCCGGAGGTAGCAACAAAAAGAATAAGAAATATTGAATCCTGGAAGTAGCAACAAAAAGAACAATAAATATTGAATCGTGGAAGTAGCAACAAAAAGAACAAGAAATATTGAATCCTGGAAGCAGCAACAAAAAGAATAAGAAATATTGAATCCTGGAAGTAGCAACAAAAAGAATAAGAAATATTGAATCCTGGAACTACTAACAAAAAGAATAAGAAATATCGTATCCTGGAAGTAGCAACAAAAAGAATAAGAAATATTGAATCCTGGAAGTAGCAACAAAAAGAATAAGAAATATTGAATCCTGGAAGTAGCAACAAAAAGAACAAGAAATATTGAATCCTGGAAGTAGCAACAAAAAGAATAAGAAATATTGAATCCTGGAAGTAGCAACAAAAACAATAAGAAATATTGAATCCTGGAAGTAGCAACAAAAAGAATAAGAAATATTGAATCCTGGAAGTAGCAACAAAAAGAATAAGAAATAATGAATCCTGGAAGTAGCAATAAAAAGACTAAGAATATTAAATCCTGGAAGTAGCAATAAAAAGAATAAGAAATATTGAATCCTGGAAGTAGCAACAAAAAGAATAATAAATATTGAATCCCGGAAGTAGCAACAAAAAGAATAAGAAATATTGAATCCTGGAAGTAGCAACAAAAAGATTAAGAAATATTGAATCCTGGAAGTAGCAACAAAAAGAATAAGAAATATTGAATCCTGGAAGTAGCAACAAAAAGAATAAGAATTATTGAATCCTGGAAGTAGCAACAAAAAGAATAAGATATATGGTATCCTGGAAGTAGCAACAAAAAGAATAAGAAATATTGAATCCTGGAAGTAGCAACACAAAGAATAAGAAATATTGAATCCTGGAAGTAGCAACAAAAAGAATAAGAAATATTGAATCCTGGAAGTAGCAACAAAAAGAATAAGAAATATTGAATCCTGGAAGTAGCAACAAAAAGAATAAGAAATATTGAATCCTGCAAGTAGCAACAAAAAGAATAAGAAATATTGAATCCTGGAATTAGCAACAAAAAGAATAAGAAATATTGAATCCCGGAGGTAGCAACAAAAAGAATAAGAAATATTGAATCCTGGAAGTAGCAACAAAAAGAATAAGAAATATTGAATCCTGGAAGTAGCAACAAAAAGAATAAGAAATATTGAATCCTGGAATTAGCAACAAAAAGAATAAGAAATATTGAATCCCGGAGGTAGCAACAAAAAGAATAAGAAATATTGAATCCTGGAAGTAGCAACAAAAAGAAGAATAAATATTGAATCGTGGAAGTAGCAACAAAAAGAATAAGAAATATTGAATCCTGGAAGTAGCAACAAAAAGAATAAGAAATATTGAATCCTGGAAGTAGCAACAAAAAGAATAAGAAATATTGAATCCTGGAAGTAGCAACAAAAAGAATAAGAAATATTGAATCCTGGAAGTAGCAACAAAAAGAATAAGAAATATTGAATCCTGGAAGTAGCAACAAAAAGAATAAGAAATATTGAATCCTGGAAGTAGCAACAAAAAGAATAAGAAATATTGAATCCTGGAACTACTAACAAAAAGAATAAGAAATATCGTATCCTGGAAGTAACAACAAAAAGAATAAGAAATATTGAATCCTGGAAGTAGCAACAAAAAGAATAAGAAATATTGAATCCTGTAAGTAGCAACAAAAAGAACAAGAAATATTGAATCCTGGAAGTAGCAACAAAAAGTATAAGAAATATTGAATCCTGGAAGTAGCAACAAAAAGAATAAGAAATATTGAATCCTGGAAGTAGCAACAAAAAGAATAAGAAATAATGAATCCTGGAAGTAGCAATAAAAAGACTAAGAATATTAAATCCTGGAAGTAGCAATAAAAAGAATAAGAAATATTGAATCCTGGAAGTAGCAACAAAAAGAATAAGAAATATTGAACCCTGGAATTAGCAACAAAAAGAATAAGAAATATTGAATCCTGGAGGTAGCAACAAAAAGAATAAGAAATATTGAATCCTGGAAGTAGCAACAAAAAGAATAAGAAATATTGAATCCTGGAAGTAGCAACAAAAAGAATAAGAAATATTGAATCCTGGAATTAGCAACAAAAAGAATAAGAAATATTGAATCCCGGAGGTAGCAACAAAAAGAATAAGAAATATTGAATCCTGGAAGTAGCAACAAAAAGAACAATAAATATTGAATCGTGGAAGTAGCAACAAAAAGAACAAGAAATATTGAATCCTGGAAGTAGCAACAAAAAGAATAAGAAATATTGAATCCTGGAAGTAGCAACAAAAAGAATAAGAAATATTGAATCCTGGAAGTAGCAACAAAAAGAATAAGAAATATTGAATCCTGGAACTACTAACAAAAAGAATAAGAAATATCGTATCCTGGAAGTAGCAACAAAAAGAATAAGAAATATTGAATCCTGGAAGTAGCAACAAAAAGAATAAGAAATATTGAATCCTGGAAGTAGCAACAAAAAGAACAAGAAATATTGAATCCTGGAAGTAGCAACAAAAAGAATAAGAAATATTGAATCCTGGAAGTAGCAACAAAAAGAATAAGAAATATTGAATCCTGGAAGTAGCAACAAAAAGAATAAGAAATAATGAATCCTGGAAGTAGCAATAAAAAGACTAAGAATATTAAATCCTGGAAGTAGCAATAAAAAGAATAAGAAATATTGAATCCTGGAAGTAGCAACAAAAAGAATAAGAAATATTGAATCCTGGAATTAGCAACAAAAAGAATAAGAAATATTGAATCCCGGAGGTAGCAACAAAAAGAATAAGAAATATTGAATCCTGGAAGTAGCAACAAAAAGAATAAGAAATATTGAATCCTGGAAGTAGCAACAAAAAGAATAAGAAATATTGAATCCTGGAATTAGCAACAAAAAGAATAAGAAATATTGAATCCCGGAGGTAGCAACAAAAAGAATAAGAAATATTGAATCCTGGAAGTAGCAACAAAAAGAACAATAAATATTGAATCGTGGAAGTAGCAACAAAAAGAACAAGAAATATTGAATCCTGGAAGCAGCAACAAAAAGAATAAGAAATATTGAATCCTGGAAGTAGCAACAAAAAGAATAAGAAATATTGAATCCTGGAAGTAGCAACAAAAAGAATAAGAAATATTGAATCCTGGAAGTAGCAACAAAAAGAATAAGAAATATTGAATCCTGGAAGTAGCAACAAAAAGAATAAGAAATATTGAATCCTGGAAGTAGCAACAAAAAGAATAAGAAATATTGAATCCTGGAAGTAGCAACAAAAAGAATAAGAAATATTGAATCCTGGAACTACTAACAAAAAGAATAAGAAATATCGTATCCTGGAAGTAGCAACAAAAAGAATAAGAAATATTGAATCCTGGAAGTAGCAACAAAAAGAATAAGAAATATTGAATCCTGGAAGTAGCAACAAAAAGAACAAGAAATATTGAATCCTGGAAGTAGCAACAAAAAGAATAAGAAATATTGAATCCTGGAAGTAGCAACAAAAAGAATAAGAAATATTGAATCCTGGAAGTAGCAACAAAAAGAATAAGAAATAATGAATCCTGGAAGTAGCAATAAAAAGACTAAGAATATTAAATCCTGGAAGTAGCAATAAAAAGAATAAGAAATATTGAATCCTGGAAGTAGCAACAAAAAGAATAAGAAATATTGAATCCTGGAATTAGCAACAAAAAGAATAAGAAATATTGAATCCCGGAGGTAGCAACAAAAAGAATAAGAAATATTGAATCCTGGAAGTAGCAACAAAAAGAATAAGAAATATTGAATCCTGGAAGTAGCAACAAAAAGAATAAGAAATATTGAATCCTGGAATTAGCAACAAAAAGAATAAGAAATATTGAATCCCGGAGGTAGCAACAAAAAGAATAAGAAATATTGAATCCTGGAAGTAGCAACAAAAAGAATAAGAATTATTGAATCCTGGAAGTAGCAACAAAAAGAATAAGATATATGGTATCCTGGAAGTAGCAACAAAAAGAATAAGAAATATTGAATCCTGGAAGTAGCAACACAAAGAATAAGAAATATTGAATCCTGGAAGTAGCAACAAAAAGAATAAGAAATATTGAATCCTGGAAGTAGCAACAAAAAGAATAAGAAATATTGAATCCTGGAAGTAGCAACAAAAGGAATAAGAAATATTGAATCCTGCAAGTAGCAACAAAAAGAATAAGAAATATTGAATCCTGGAAGTAGCAACAAAAAGATTAAAAAATATTGAATCCTGGAAGTAGCAACAAAAAGAATAAGAAATATTGAATCCTGGAAGTAGCAATAAAAAGACTAAGAATATTAAATCCTGGAAGTAGCAATAAAAAGAATAAGAAATATTGAATCCTGGAAGTAGCAACAAAAAGAATAAGAAATATTGAATCCCGGAAGTAGCAACAAAAAGAATAAGAAATATTGAATCCTGGAAGTAGCAACAAAAAGAATAAGAAATATTGAATCCTGGAAGTAGCAACAAAAAGAATAAGAAATATTGAATCCTGGAAGTAGCAACAAAAAGAACAAGAAATATTGAACCCTGGAAGTATCAACAAAAAAATAAGAAATATTGAATTCTGGAAGTAGCAACAAAAAGAACAAGAAATATTGAATCCTGGAAGTAGCAACAAAAAGAATAAGAAATATTGAATCCTGGAAGTAGCAACAAAAAGAATAAGAAATATTGAATCCTGGAAGTAGCAACAAAAAGAATAAGAAATATTGAACCCTGGAAGTAGCAACAAAAAGAATAAGAAATATTGAATCCTGGAAGTAGCAACAAAAAGACTAAGAAATATTGAATCCTGGAAGTAGCAACAAAAAGAATAAGAAATATTGAACCCTGGAAGTAGCAACAAAAAGAACAAGAAATATTGAATCCTGGAAGTAGCAACAAAAAGAATAAGAAATATTGAATCCTGGAAGTAGCAACAAAAAGAATAAGAAATATTGAATCCTGGAAGTAGCAACAAAAAGAATAAGAAATATTGAATCCTGGAACTACTAACAAAAAGAATAAGAAATATCGTATCCTGGAAGTAGCAACAAAAAGAATAAGAAATATTGAATCCTGGAAGTAGCAACAAAAAGAATAAGAAATATTGAATCCTGGAAGTAGCAACAAAAAGAACAAGAAATATTGAATCCTGGAAGTAGCAACAAAAAGAATAAGAAATATTGAATCCTGGAAGTAGCAACAAAAAGAATAAGAAATATTGAATCCTGGAAGTAGCAACAAAAAGAATAAGAAATAA
Organism: Octopus bimaculoides; assembly: GCF_046866305.1. NCBI lineage: Eukaryota > Metazoa > Mollusca > Cephalopoda > Octopoda > Octopodidae > Octopus > Octopus bimaculoides. The sequence continues at coordinate 57,243,466 of NC_142944.1, forward strand.
TGAATCCTGGAAGTAGCAATAAAAAGACTAAGAATATTAAATCCTGGAAGTAGCAATAAAAAGAATAAGAAATATTGAATCCTGGAAGTAGCAACAAAAAGAATAAGAAATATTGAATCCTGGAATTAGCAACAAAAAGAATAAGAAATATTGAATCCCGGAGGTAGCAACAAAAAGAATAAGAAATATTGAATCCTGGAAGTAGCAACAAAAAGAATAAGAAATATTGAATCCTGGAAGTAGCAACAAAAAGAATAAGAAATATTGAATCCTGGAATTAGCAACAAAAAGAATAAGAAATATTGAATCCCGGAGGTAGCAACAAAAAGAATAAGAAATATTGAATCCTGGAAGTAGCAACAAAAAGAACAATAAATATTGAATCGTGGAAGTAGCAACAAAAAGAACAAGAAATATTGAATCCTGGAAGCAGCAACAAAAAGAATAAGAAATATTGAATCCTGGAAGTAGCAACAAAAAGAATAAGAAATATTGAATCCTGGAAGTAGCAACAAAAAGAATAAGAAATATTGAATCCTGGAAGTAGCAACAAAAAGAATAAGAAATATTGAATCCTGGAAGTAGCAACAAAAAGAATAAGAAATATTGAATCCTGGAAGTAGCAACAAAAAGAATAAGAAATATTGAATCCTGGAAGTAGCAACAAAAAGAATAAGAAATATTGAATCCTGGAACTACTAACAAAAAGAATAAGAAATATCGTATCCTGGAAGTAGCAACAAAAAGAATAAGAAATATTGAATCCTGGAAGTAGCAACAAAAAGAATAAGAAATATTGAATCCTGGAAGTAGCAACAAAAAGAACAAGAAATATTGAATCCTGGAAGTAGCAACAAAAAGAATAAGAAATATTGAATCCTGGAAGTAGCAACAAAAAGAATAAGAAATATTGAATCCTGGAAGTAGCAACAAAAAGAATAAGAAATAATGAATCCTGGAAGTAGCAATAAAAAGACTAAGAATATTAAATCCTGGAAGTAGCAATAAAAAGAATAAGAAATATTGAATCCTGGAAGTAGCAACAAAAAGAATAAGAAATATTGAATCCTGGAATTAGCAACAAAAAGAATAAGAAATATTGAATCCCGGAGGTAGCAACAAAAAGAATAAGAAATATTGAATCCTGGAAGTAGCAACAAAAAGAATAAGAAATATTGAATCCTGGAAGTAGCAACAAAAAGAATAAGAAATATTGAATCCTGGAATTAGCAACAAAAAGAATAAGAAATATTGAATCCCGGAGGTAGCAACAAAAAGAATAAGAAATATTGAATCCTGGAAGTAGCAACAAAAAGAATAAGAATTATTGAATCCTGGAAGTAGCAACAAAAAGAATAAGATATATGGTATCCTGGAAGTAGCAACAAAAAGAATAAGAAATATTGAATCCTGGAAGTAGCAACACAAAGAATAAGAAATATTGAATCCTGGAAGTAGCAACAAAAAGAATAAGAAATATTGAATCCTGGAAGTAGCAACAAAAAGAATAAGAAATATTGAATCCTGGAAGTAGCAACAAAAGGAATAAGAAATATTGAATCCTGCAAGTAGCAACAAAAAGAATAAGAAATATTGAATCCTGGAAGTAGCAACAAAAAGATTAAAAAATATTGAATCCTGGAAGTAGCAACAAAAAGAATAAGAAATATTGAATCCTGGAAGTAGCAATAAAAAGACTAAGAATATTAAATCCTGGAAGTAGCAATAAAAAGAATAAGAAATATTGAATCCTGGAAGTAGCAACAAAAAGAATAAGAAATATTGAATCCCGGAAGTAGCAACAAAAAGAATAAGAAATATTGAATCCTGGAAGTAGCAACAAAAAGAATAAGAAATATTGAATCCTGGAAGTAGCAACAAAAAGAATAAGAAATATTGAATCCTGGAAGTAGCAACAAAAAGAACAAGAAATATTGAACCCTGGAAGTATCAACAAAAAAATAAGAAATATTGAATTCTGGAAGTAGCAACAAAAAGAACAAGAAATATTGAATCCTGGAAGTAGCAACAAAAAGAATAAGAAATATTGAATCCTGGAAGTAGCAACAAAAAGAATAAGAAATATTGAATCCTGGAAGTAGCAACAAAAAGAATAAGAAATATTGAACCCTGGAAGTAGCAACAAAAAGAATAAGAAATATTGAATCCTGGAAGTAGCAACAAAAAGACTAAGAAATATTGAATCCTGGAAGTAGCAACAAAAAGAATAAGAAATATTGAACCCTGGAAGTAGCAACAAAAAGAACAAGAAATATTGAATCCTGGAAGTAGCAACAAAAAGAATAAGAAATATTGAATCCTGGAAGTAGCAACAAAAAGAATAAGAAATATTGAATCCTGGAAGTAGCAACAAAAAGAATAAGAAATATTGAATCCTGGAACTACTAACAAAAAGAATAAGAAATATCGTATCCTGGAAGTAGCAACAAAAAGAATAAGAAATATTGAATCCTGGAAGTAGCAACAAAAAGAATAAGAAATATTGAATCCTGGAAGTAGCAACAAAAAGAACAAGAAATATTGAATCCTGGAAGTAGCAACAAAAAGAATAAGAAATATTGAATCCTGGAAGTAGCAACAAAAAGAATAAGAAATATTGAATCCTGGAAGTAGCAACAAAAAGAATAAGAAATAATGAATCCTGGAAGTAGCAATAAAAAGACTAAGAATATTAAATCCTGGAAGTAGCAATAAAAAGAATAAGAAATATTGAATCCTGGAAGTAGCAACAAAAAGAATAAGAAATATTGAATCCTGGAATTAGCAACAAAAAGAATAAGAAATATTGAATCCCGGAGGTAGCAACAAAAAGAATAAGAAATATTGAATCCTGGAAGTAGCAACAAAAAGAATAAGAAATATTGAATCCTGGAAGTAGCAACAAAAAGAATAAGAAATATTGAATCCTGGAATTAGCAACAAAAAGAATAAGAAATATTGAATCCCGGAGGTAGCAACAAAAAGAATAAGAAATATTGAATCCTGGAAGTAGCAACAAAAAGAACAATAAATATTGAATCGTGGAAGTAGCAACAAAAAGAACAAGAAATATTGAATCCTGGAAGCAGCAACAAAAAGAATAAGAAATATTGAATCCTGGAAGTAGCAACAAAAAGAATAAGAAATATTGAATCCTGGAAGTAGCAACAAAAAGAATAAGAAATATTGAATCCTGGAAGTAGCAACAAAAAGAATAAGAAATATTGAATCCTGGAAGTAGCAACAAAAAGAATAAGAAATATTGAATCCTGGAAGTAGCAACAAAAAGAATAAGAAATATTGAATCCTGGAAGTAGCAACAAAAAGAATAAGAAATATTGAATCCTGGAACTACTAACAAAAAGAATAAGAAATATCGTATCCTGGAAGTAGCAACAAAAAGAATAAGAAATATTGAATCCTGGAAGTAGCAACAAAAAGAATAAGAAATATTGAATCCTGGAAGTAGCAACAAAAAGAACAAGAAATATTGAATCCTGGAAGTAGCAACAAAAAGAATAAGAAATATTGAATCCTGGAAGTAGCAACAAAAAGAATAAGAAATATTGAATCCTGGAAGTAGCAACAAAAAGAATAAGAAATAATGAATCCTGGAAGTAGCAATAAAAAGACTAAGAATATTAAATCCTGGAAGTAGCAATAAAAAGAATAAGAAATATTGAATCCTGGAAGTAGCAACAAAAAGAATAAGAAATATTGAATCCTGGAATTAGCAACAAAAAGAATAAGAAATATTGAATCCCGGAGGTAGCAACAAAAAGAATAAGAAATATTGAATCCTGGAAGTAGCAACAAAAAGAATAAGAAATATTGAATCCTGGAAGTAGCAACAAAAAGAATAAGAAATATTGAATCCTGGAATTAGCAACAAAAAGAATAAGAAATATTGAATCCCGGAGGTAGCAACAAAAAGAATAAGAAATATTGAATCCTGGAAGTAGCAACAAAAAGAATAAGAATTATTGAATCCTGGAAGTAGCAACAAAAAGAATAAGATATATGGTATCCTGGAAGTAGCAACAAAAAGAATAAGAAATATTGAATCCTGGAAGTAGCAACACAAAGAATAAGAAATATTGAATCCTGGAAGTAGCAACAAAAAGAATAAGAAATATTGAATCCTGGAAGTAGCAACAAAAAGAATAAGAAATATTGAATCCTGGAAGTAGCAACAAAAGGAATAAGAAATATTGAATCCTGGAAGTAGCAACAAAAAGAATAAGAAATATTGAATCCTGGAAGTAGCAACAAAAAGATTAAAAAATATTGAATCCTGGAAGTAGCAACAAAAAGAATAAGAAATATTGAATCCTGGAAGTAGCAATAAAAAGACTAAGAATATTAAATCCTGGAAGTAGCAATAAAAAGAATAAGAAATATTGAATCCTGGAAGTAGCAACAAAAAGAATAAGAAATATTGAATCCCGGAAGTAGCAACAAAAAGAATAAGAAATATTGAATCCTGGAAGTAGCAACAAAAAGAATAAGAAATATTGAATCCTGGAAGTAGCAACAAAAAGAATAAGAAATATTGAATCCTGGAAGTAGCAACAAAAAGAACAAGAAATATTGAACCCTGGAAGTATCAACAAAAAAATAAGAAATATTGAATTCTGGAAGTAGCAACAAAAAGAACAAGAAATATTGAATCCTGGAAGTACCAACAAAAAGAATAAGAAATATTGAATCCTGGAAGTAGCAACAAAAAGAATAAGAAATATTGAATCCTGGAAGTAGCAACAAAAAGAATAAGAAATATTGAACCCTGGAAGTAGCAACAAAAAGAATAAGAAATATTGAATCCTGGAAGTAGCAACAAAAAGACTAAGAAATATTGAATCCTGGAAGTAGCAACAAAAAGAATAAGAAATATTGAATCCTGGAAGTAGCAACAAAAAGAATAAGAAATATTGAATCCTGGAAGTAGCAACAAAAAGAATAAGAAATATTGAATCCTGGAAGTAGCAATAAAAAGACTAAGAAATATTAAATCCTGGAAGTAGCAATAAAAAGAATAAGAAATATTGAATCCTGGAAGTAGCAACAAAAAGAATAATAAATATTGAATCCCGGAAGTAGCAACAAAAAGAATAAGAAATATTGAATCCTGCAAGTAGCAACAAAAAGAATAAGAAATATTGAATCCTGGAAGTAGCAACAAAAAGAATAAGAAATATTGAATCCTGGATGTAGCAACAAAAAGAACAAGAAATATTGAATCCTGGAAGTATCAACAAAAAAATAAGAAATATTGAATCCTGGAAGTAGCAACAAAAAGAATAAGAAATATTGAATCCTGGAAGTAGCAACAAAAAGAATAAGTAATATTGAATCCTGGAATTAGCAACAAAAAGAATAAGAAATATTGAATCCCGGAGGTAGCAACAAAAAGAATAAGAAATATTGAATCCTGGAAGTAGCAACAAAAAGAACAATAAATATTGAATCGTGGAAGTAGCAACAAAAAGAACAAGAAATATTGAATCCTGGAAGCAGCAACAAAAAGAATAAGAAATATTGAATCCTGGAAGTAGCAACAAAAAGAATAAGAAATATTGAATCCTGGAAGTAGCAACAAAAAGAATAAGAAATATTGAATCCTGGAAGTAGCAACAAAAAGAATAAGAAATATTGAATCCTGGAAGTAGCAACAAAAAGAATAAGAAATATTGAATCCTGGAAGTAGCAACAAAAAGAATAAGAAATATTGAATCCTGGAAGTAGCAACAAAAAGAACAAGAAATATTGAACCCTGGAAGTATCAACAAAAAAATAAGAAATATTGAATTCTGGAAGTAGCAACAAAAAGAACAAGAAATATTGAATCCTGGAAGTAGCAACAAAAAGAATAAGAAATATTGAATCCTGGAAGTAGCAACAAAAAGAATAAGAAATATTGAATCCTGGAAGTAGCAACAAAAAGAATAAGAAATATTGAACCCTGGAAGTAGCAACAAAAAGAATAAGAAATATTGAATCCTGGAAGTAGCAACAAAAAGACTAAGAAATATTGAATCCTGGAAGTAGCAACAAAAAGAATAAGATATATTGTATCCTGGAAGTAGCAACAAAAAGAATAAGAAATATTGAATCCTGGAAGTAGCAACAAAAAGAATAAGAAATATTGAATCCTGGAATTAGCAACAAAAAGAATAAGAAATATTGAATCCTGGAAGTAGCAACAAAAAGAATAAGAAATATTGAATCCTGGAAGTAGCAACAAAAAGAATAAGATATATTGTATCCTGGAAGTAGCAACAAAAAGAATAAGAAATATTGAATCCTGGAAGTAGCAACAAAAAGAATCAGAAATATAGAATCCTGGAAGTAGCAACAAAAAGAACAAGAATTATTGAATCCTGGAAGTAGCAACAAAAAGAACAAGAATTATTGAATCCTGGAAGTAGCAACAAAAAGAACAAGAATTATTGAATCCTGGAAGTAGCAACAAAAAGTTTTTTTGACGAAACATAAGGATTAATATATGGAGTCCTGGATCAAGCTCTTGGATAATGAAAAATATTGACAAATTGTAGATTGTGCAGTTTAAGGGACGAGTCAATTTTTCATGTAACATTAAAATGTTCCAAAATAGTACAAAACATGGGCTCAGACATGGTAATGTTCCAAGAATCATCCATCATGGTCTTATTAGTAAGGTTAACTGGTATAAGCATAGATCACAAAAAGTCACATAGTCCTCTGGGACTATGGCGTACAAAACTAACTGACCATGTGATAATACACAATAGGCTAGATATTGCGGTCGTGTACAAGAAATATATTAAATGTGATATTATTGACACACCAATCCTCAAGTCAAAAATATAAAGAGGAAGAGAGATAGTGATGAACTACAGCACACTGAGAAGAGAATTGAAAAAGATATACTTTAACGCAACAAATGTAATCACGAATGATGTCCTGCGGTGGACAACACGAAATCTGTTGAAGACAGAAATTTCTCTCAGTGGCCCAGTCATCACTTTTTCAAGTTTCATCTGGAACGGAAGCTAAAAGTGGAGAAGGAAGTGTTGTCTTTCAGAAAATTATTATACACGTGGATGAGAATGGCGAACATGATCCGAGTGAACATGCGTACTCTGAACACGCGCTTCTAAAATCGTAGGACAGATTCGAGCGGACAGTTGCTTTAGTAGTCTCGGTGACCATGCTTTTGGGCTTTATGGGTCGGGTTCTACAGGTAGCTTGTTGAGATCTTCCCCCATTGTTATTATGACCGATTTTGCTTATATTCTGTCTACGTTTAAATTCCTTTTGTTTTTAATACCTCAACTCTATAACGTTCTCGTTTTGTGTATGTCATTTTGGCTAATAAAAATACAATAAGGAAAAGTACCCAAAGAAAATACATAGCAGCCAGTCTTAGGTTACATTGACTATTATTTTATCTAATATAGCATACGGAAAATATAACATATCCTATAAATCTCAAACGCGACGTTTGCTGTAAATTGTATAGCTAAGTTAACTATTACAAAAAAAGAAAAAAAGGGTGTTGACCATTCCAAATTAGAGGCTTTACTAATAAGCTAAACAACTAGAATTATGTACCAGTAGACTGTTAATTGAAATCTTAATACGTACAATATCAAGGTATGTTATTTTATATATTTTCGTATTGAATAAAATGTCGGAAAAACTTGCAACATCCCTTCTGTGCAATACTCGTTATACGGACCCCACGTCTATCGTAAACCGTACAGTACCGCTATAAATTTATCCGCTTTCTTTTCACTCTTCAAGAAGCTACTCTCACGAAGAATGAGTTGTGTTATTTTGCGAGATAAACTATGTTTTGTATAAGGTGTGTGAATTGTATAGCTAACCACTACAGTAAGGTGACATCACGAATTTTAGTGTGCAAATTAAAAAAATCATCTTGCATATATAATATTTCATGATATATAGGTTATATATATGGATCAGTTTCTCTTTTTGTCTTTGAAGTGAGATTTTGTTTTCTTGTTTCTGATATTGTTTTGGTGTTTCTTCTGTTGTGTAGTGGTTCTAGAACTGACAGTAATAGAACCGCGCCACAACCACATCAACAATACATTAATACTGAAAATACCTAAAGAAAAGCCATAAATATATAGAATGAATTTTCTAGCTTTCCCAATGTCTGGGGGTGTTGGAAAACTTTACTATCATTACCACTCTTTTGTGGAAACCGGCTTAATTCGGTGGTTAACATATTAACAACCACAGCTACAGCAAACGCAGCAACATCGACGAGAATCAGAGAAAACGACAAAATTCACTTGCAAGAAAAAAGAAACATATCTAGTACTGTCCGAGAGAAAAGGGAAAGCATATGGCTAGACGTTCTCTAAGAGGACGCAGATAACAAATAGATGCACAATGACCTACTGATACATCAACACAAAAGCTCGACGGGAGGAGAGCTGACGCTTGTACAGGGAAAAAGATATTTGAAATCAATATGAAAGCAAAAGGCATATATTTCTCTTCAAGACAATTCGGTACAACAGACGTGAGAAATCCAAAGTGAAGAATCACTTCATCTTTTATTTAAAAGTGAGGACTTCATCTTCATAGCAACCAATATGGATTTTTTAGGTGTAGCAAAAGTTATGATGGCGCACATTCGGTCAAAAATAAGCATGTAATAGCTAACAGTGGCTGTCTTCTCTGAAGTTCTGTAAGCTAGGAAATATCAAGGCTACCTATCGTCCAAATAAATGAGCAAACGAATACAACTCATCTGTTGGTGGCGATCGAGAAGAGAAGATTATTGTATTATTTATATGTATTTTGTTATTTGAAACTTTTAGATGTATTTCTTGAATATAATTGAAAGTTAATAGGGTCCTCCCCAGTGCTATCGATGCTTCAAGCACAGCAGTAATAACCCCAGCAACGAAAGCTGCAGCAGCAACAACGATAGAACTAGCACCAAAAAGAAACGCAACAGCAGCAGCAGCACCACTACTATTCAAACAGCAGCAGTAACGAAAACAACAATGACAGCTACAGCTCCATGAACAAGAACAAGCATCAGAAAGGAAAATCTTAGCCCATTAAAATTGTTCCGCCATTACCATCTCGAAGGAAGCCTTCTTTCATCCGTCCTTCCACTACACACAAATGCATTCATGCCCACGCACACGCACAATCGCCTCTTCTTTTCGACTTCAGTTACATTCTGCAAGAAGGAGAAGAAGAAAATACTGTAGCAAGAAACCTTTGTCGGCTCCAAGAGACAGGAAAGAGACTATATCAGGATGAAACCAAGATTTAATGGTGTGGCAGAAAGCTTGCCATTTCCCCTGACAATGTCAACAACACCATCACAGTTTCTCAACTACAATCACCAGCAAAATCGCAACAACATAAAAATTAGAAATAAACGCACAACTACCAAAAAAAAAATAAATCCAACAGAAAGAAAAGAAAGCAAATATTCACTACTATATGTAATACAGCACAGAGAAGATGAGTAAAAAATGGTCTTCCATAAAACCCTTATCAGCTTGGATCAGTCATATGCTGTTCTCCGGGTACTCGATTTCGCTCACCTTTTGCAGTTTGGAATGAAACATCGCATAGTAGCAACTGATTGGTGATCATAGTGTGCGAACATCTGGTGGAACCGTTTCGTATTGTGCCCTCAGTCTATCATGTGTCACCTGGTCTCCTCTCACATTTATATATATGCAGATACTTGAGCTTCCTACTAAAGCTGTATTATTGTAGGGCATCCATTTTGAATGGAATACCGAAAAGACGCGCCGGCTTGTGTGGACGACCTAACAAGCGAAACAGGGGTGGAGCTGGTTGGCGCCATTTTAAAATTACAAAGCGCTCAAGAGTGCAAAGTTTAACTCGGTTTCGGATTAGTCGTTGATCTTGTAGCTTGATATCTGGCGAAAAAAGTAAGTCCATGCTATCAGATAGCTTCGAAGAGCGCTGATACTTTGGACCACTTAAACTACTCACGGTTTGGTTTAGTCCAGATTAGCAGATGGGTAGGACCTTGAAAATTGTTACGTGCACAATGAACAGCCTCACACCGAAATGAGAAATGGGCCGAAAGAAAGCTATTTCTGTAATATCTGACCTAGATGGCAAACTCGTAATGTTTCTATCACAATTTATATCTTCACCTTGCCCTAGTCTTTACCTTAACAAACAGGATCATATATCTTGTTTCATAAGAAAGTGACATCATTTACTGACGAAACACTCCATCTGTTACCAATATCCAATTCTCGAAGAGCTCGAGTTTCCGTACTTATTGATGCACTAACAAGTTCTGAGCCAATAGCTTCTGCAATGACTCTTGGACAGTGAACAAGGTAAACAAGTGTTGATAATGTTTGTAAAACCAGTCACCTGGTCTTATAAATGGAGCTACAGTCCTGGGTGAAGAAAAACCAATATGTGTTTACTTGGTACCCAGAACCTTGTTAAGCGCTACTTCTCGAAGTAGCAGTGCTCTCCAGTAGAAGAGCCAACAATTTCGTGATTCCTTTCATAATCCCCACTGAGAAAATACTCGGGAACAAACCAACCTATTCAATCACACCGACAGAATCAGTCACACATGCTCACACACACACACACACACACACACATTAAATCGTAAACGTAAGGAAGTATAAGTGACTATATTTATATATTTGTTTAACCACTTGTCAAGTCTTAAGATTACGGCCGTTTCGCAGCCTTCATCATGTAATAACTATTTCAGTGTATGATAAAATTATTCTACATATCTGCATAATACGCATGTTACTCATTATATAATACTATTGTATATTCACAAAAGTCAAATAAAGAAAGCTAGCTCATCAAATCACTAGAACGTTATAATTACACGAATTCGTCAACTCTCCGATACACGGAAATTATTGCTATCTGATGAAGGCTACGAAACGCGCGAAATCATAAGTATGGCAAATGGTTAAACAGACATATTGACCTCTCACACGTCCAGATTTTTTATGGTTTATGTTCTCCAGATGATACGATTTTATCGATCGTAACTCTTGGATTTCAGCTACTACGGGATCTGATAGCCAGTTCTGCAAGAGGAGCTTTACGTGATCCCCACATGATTCTGTGAATTCATATACTATACCTCATATGTATGTATGTATGTATGTATGTATATGCATATATTTATCTATTTATCTATCTATATACACACATGTATATATATATATATATATATATATATATATATATTATATATATATATATATGTGTGTGTGTGTGTATGTGTGTGTGTGTGTGTGTGTGTGTGTTTGACCCTTGAAGTCTTGTACTATGTTTTGTATTTTTGAGGCTCAAGACTTTTCATACACCCTGGTATATATTGAATCTTTATGTATATATGCACGCGAGTATGTGTGTATATATGTACGTATGTATGCATGTATGAGTTATATGATTGTACATGTTATACGCATACGTACATGCACATATGCGTATGTATGTGTGTGTGTGTGTTTATTTCCCGATTAATGCGTATAAAAGCATTAAAATATGATCGAGTACTTTGCATTGTGCAGTTTATGTAGAAGTAGGCCCCGGCTTATTTAAATAGCAGGATATGATTTATGTCCTTCCCTACACGATACGAAATGCAATATTGCCACTGCATATAACATTGAAATTTATCATTCCTGTAATATCTATTAGAAAATATAGTCTGTTTACAACAATTAAATAGAAGTCTATCATATAGAAACGTGGAGGCGGAATGGCCCAGTGGTTAGGGCAGCTGACTCGCGGTTTCGATTCTCAGACAGAGCGTTGTGAGTGTTTATTGAGCGAAAACACTTAAAAGCTCCACGAGGTTCCCGTAGGGTGTGGTAGTGAACCCTGCTGTACTCTTTCACCAGAACTTTCTCTCACTCTTGTTTCTGTTGTACCTGTATTCCAAAAGGCCAGCCTTGTCACTCTCTGCATCACGCCATATCTCCCCGAAAACTACGTTAAGACTACACATATCTGTGGAGTGCTCAGCCACTTGCACGTTAATTTCACGAGCAGGATGTTCCGTTGATTGGATCAACTGGAGCCTTCGTCGTCATTACTGACGGAGTGCCACAACATGGAAACGTAGAAAATAACCAACAACATTGCAAATGACGAATATAAACATGAAACAAATGTAAAATCGTAACAACTATAAAAACGTTCCAAATCACTACCAATATTCCATAAGTTATAGATGTTACAACTTTCAAATACATTCATCCATTTAGAAATATTACACTTCGTTTATAATCAATTTTTTTCTGTTGCATTTATCGTATCGGTTGATAAGAAATCGTATTTACTGAAAAAAAACCCAACTGAATCGAAACAGCTTCAACTAAGTTATAATGTATATTTTTATATCTTTCACAAATTAATCTACACAGAAAAAAGTGGGGTTAGATTAGTGTAGCAACAGCTTTCTAGATTATACGGATCGTTAATATTAACTAGAGTATGAAGTAATATGAGCTTTAAGTCACGCCCAGTCTTCATTTGAAACAAGCCTTAGTCTCAAACACAGCAGATTTCAGTCCTTCACACTGGTGTGAAGTATATTGCATATGATAAAGCAAATCAGAAACGACCGCGATGCCTCTGGGGTAATATATTTCATACTTCCACAGATTATTAAGGTTTCAAAATATTCTTTTCATAGAATCTGCGTAAGAATTTTACTCTTTACTTGATTTTAGTCATGTAGTTTTGGCCAGTCTGGAGCACCACGTCGAGATTTGTTGCAGCGTTGCGCATGGTATTTGGTGAATCATTGATATTGATATATCTGCTCTCTTATCTGAATGGGTCAGTCATGTAGTAATGTAAGCTCATCTGGAAATATAAACAGTAGAACGGTGTACTTGTAGTTTCTATTTCCAGTAAATTGACGCATCCACGTCTGTTTCTCTCTTACATAATTGATAACAAGTGTACAGCACAATTCTTTACGTACCAGTAAAATGAGTCACATAGTGGTGCATTTAATACAGTTAATGACGCATAGTACAAGTTGTACAACTCGTCACACGTCAGTACAATTTTCCACTCAGTGCTATAATTGGTCAAAGACACAATTCGTCACATAGCAGCACAAATGCAAATATTCATCCATGAGTGCAGTTAGTCGCACATTAAAACAATTTTTCACACAGTAGTAAAACTGGTACACATTAGTACAATTGATCGCGTAATAGCGCAATTGGTCAGATATTGGTAAAATTAGTTGTGCATTAATAGGAATGGACGCAAGCAATTCTTTAAAGTTTGCAAACGCATTTCATTATTTATCATATGTTTTTTTTTATTTGTTCCATTTATATTTAACGTCTTTCTCCTCTCTTTCTATTCTCTGTTAGGACTGTTGAATCGACCCGCCATTAGTTGTTTTAATCGCTTAATCAGAGGAAGAATTGCAATATCAATAGCTTTGTCATAGCCTACGATATAAGTGGGGGTGGGGGATTATTCTTAGTCTTTGTTAAACAATTCCGAAGGTACAATGTGCTAGTATTAAACCAGGTCACGTCACATAATAAAGTTTTGATCGCCGATGAAAACGTGTTATTTAAAGCAACGAGCTGTTTTGCGCAGAGTCTGTTCACTTCAATGAATTTACTGACAAGCAAAATTAAAAGCAAGTCAAGTGAGAATCGTAGATATTGGTAATTGCTTTAAGCAAGATAGCTCAACATATCTCTATTAAATGCAGAACCATAAGCATACCTTCGTTTTTAATACTTAACACAAACATATAAACACAGTTACGCACACTCAAACACACAGAAACACAAATGCTCATACAGAGATACACATGTCCCACAATGTGATTCCTTCGAAATTATTTTTCTCTGTAGTATGTTATCTCATTTCTGTCGATATTTCATGATCCTGAAATAAACCGTATTGTGTGGAGTCCTCAATTTTGTGAAGCGTAAGTAAATTATTTTCCTTTTAGTTAAGAATAGCCAACGAGAAAGGTATTACGAGTGGACAGCCAAAATAATGTGATTGATCAAAAGAGCTGCAAGAAAAGTGCAAGCTGGCAGAATCGTTAGCAAACCCGGCAGAATGTTTAGCGGCATTTCGTTCGTCTTCACGTTCTGAGTTCAAATTACCCACGAGGAAGACTTCTCCTTTTATCCTTTCGGGTCAATGAAATAAGTATTTGTTGCGTACTAGGGTCGATGTAATCGAATAGTCCCTTCAGGCTAAATTTTAGGCCGTGTTCCTATACAAGTCCAAAGGCTTATTATTATTGTTGGGATCGTTGTAGTTGTTTTTCTTGTTGTTATCATGATTATTATTATTATTATTATTATTATTATTATTATCATTGTTCAGTAGTTTTGTTTTTATAACATACTTTCACTTCATTACCGAGCGCAGCTCAGTGTGTTTTGGGTATGTTCTGTGGTTTGCTGTGATGCTCTTATGGTTACTGTATTGAAAGTGTTTTGCATAGGATGTGTGCAGTGCCCAGTAGTGCAATTTTCTGTACGTTATATATATTTGTAAGTCCTGGTGTTTTTTTTATGTATTTGTCTGAATATATCTGGTCTATTTGCCTTAATTTCTCTATCTGTGTGTATTGGCATATCCCAGAGTATGGTTGCTTTCTCATTTTCTGTGACCTTTTCTGGCGTGTTTTTATACCATCTTTTTTCTGTTGTTATTCCATAGTGTTGGCATAGCTTCCAGTGTATATAGGTCCCAGCTCTGTCGTGTCTGTGAATATATTCCTTCTTAGCCAGGACTGGGCAGCCAGAGATAATATGATTTATTGTTTCTTGTCCATCTCCACATATTCTACAATTACTTGTTATGTTTCTTTTCATTATATGTTTTTGGTAATTTCTGGTGGGGAGGCTTTGGTCTTGTGCAGCAATTAAAAATCCTTCAGTCTCTGCTTTGAGTCCTGAGCTTCTCAACCATTGCTGGGATTTTTCTCTGTCTATTTCTTTTGCATTTAGTTTAGCCCAGTATTTACCATGTAGGGGTTTTCTTGCCATCGTTTTATCATGGTTCGTTGCTGTTCTAGTTTTAGTTTGGATTTCATTTGTTTTATAGCTTTTGTTGTTTTTTCTTCTTCTTCGTATTTGTTAGGTAGTATGATTTCTTGTTTGTATTTGTCAGCTTCCTTAAATACTGAAAACAGTTTTTTGTTTTGCTCGTGTTTTGTGGCTATTTGTATTAGTTTTCCTTGCTTCTGAAGTGGGTATTTTTGCAGTCCTATGGTGGTTATTTTATAATAGTTTTCTAGCTGTATAAGACCCCTGCCACCTTCTGTGCGTTGTATATATAGCCTTTCTATGTCAGATTTTGGGTGGTGCATCCTAGATCCTGTCATTATTTTTCTTGTTTTCCTGTCTATTTTAGATAGTTCGTTTAGTGTCCAGTTAAGGATATTGTAGCTGAAGCTTATAACTGGGACAGCTAAAGTGTTGATACCCATTATCTTGTTTTTAGCATTGAGCTCTGTTTTTAGTATTGATCTAACTCGTCTATAGTATTCTTTCTTTATTTTTTCTTTCATTTGTGTATGTTGTATCCTATCTAGTTCATTGACTCCTAAATATTTGTATGGCTGGCTTTCGTCTAGTTCTCTTATTTCATTGGCTTTATCTAGTGTTATATTGCTACTTTTAACTAATTTTCCTCGTTTCAGGGTTGCTTTGGCACAATTTTCTAATCCGAATTTCATATTTATTTCCTTGGTAAAGCCATGTACTGTCTGTAGTAGTGTTGCCAGCTCTTTGTCATTTCTGGCGTATAATTTTAGGTCATCCATATATATAAGAGGTGGCTGACTGTTTTTCCGTAACATTTGTATCCGCATCCAGTTCTATTTAGCAATTCAGTTAAAGGTGTGAGTTTCAGGCAGAACAGGAGTGGAGAGAGCGTGTCTCCCTGGAATATTCCTCTTCTAATGGGGATGGCTTTCGTTTTCACAAGTCTCTCTTTTGTTTGGAGCTGTAGCACTGTCTGCCATTTATCCATGGAGTGCTTTATGTATTTTATAATAAGTGGTGCCACCTTGTTTATAACTAGTGTATCGAGAATCCACGTGTGGGGAACACTGTCGAAAGCCTTTATTATCCTTATTATTATTATCATTATTATTATTATTATTATTATTATTATTATTATTATTATTATTATTATTATTATTATTATTATTATTATTATTATCATTATTATCATTATTATTATTATTGCCTTTGCTCAGCTTCTAACGCTGGAGATATATTACAGTGTCAGCTTTTCACTACCAGTGAACTCAGGTAACACCTCTTATTTTTCGAGCACCTTCCAGAGTATTCGAGCGGTTCCAAGCAGTGCTCCACCCTTATTGCATCCCCTGTTTGTTCTATGTAATTCTCAAGATTTTTAATCACTGTTCACAGGGCTCCGAAGGTGATTAGTACTAATACCACATTTATCATCGACCACAACTGCTTAACGTCCCAAGCTAACCTGTCATATCTCTCGACTTTCCTTTCTTTCTTATCGCATAACTTGTTGTCAGCTGGGAATGCTATATATATGATCCAGCATATTTTGTTTTTTTTTCCCAATTAAGACTATGTCTGGCTTCCTATTCTCTATCTCATGGTCGCACTGAATCATAAAATCCCATAGGATCTTTGCATTTCTATTGTCGACGATGCCTTCAGGTTTGTGGTCGTACCAATTTGTTGCTCTGTCAAGTCCATACTTGTTGGAAAGTGTCCAATGAACATGCCTGGCTATATTGTCGTGGCGTCTCTTGAGAGTCCTTCTGGGATCATGGCGTACAGTGCCTGATAATATTCCATACGGTTTCACCGTTTTGTCCACAGATTCTGCACTTATCACTTTCTGATGTGTTGTCTATTCTGTATGTTATGTAGTTTGTTCTTAGTGCTTGATCTTGGGCAACACAGATTAGAGCCTCCGTTTCCGGTTTTAAATCACTTTTAGTCATCCACAACCATCTTTTCTCTATGTCTGTCTTATCTTCAACATCCCTATGAAATTGTCAATGCATTCTTTTCTTTACCCACCTATTTTCAGATTCATTCGTTTTCAATTTCTTGTATACTGCTTTATCTTTGCAATCTTTCATCCTACACAGGCCTGACCTTCTTACTCCTAATAATAGCGGTTCTGTGGCATTTTATTAGTATTGTTGTTGTTGTTGTTATTATTATTATTATTATTATTATTATTATCATCATCATTATTATTATTATTATTATTAATATCATCATCATCATTATTATTATTATTATTATTATTATTATTATTATTATTATTATTATTATTATCATTATTATTGTTATTATTATTGTTATTATTATTATTATTATTATTATTATTATTATTATTATTATTATTATTATTATTCAGTAGTTTTATTTTTATAACGTGTTTTCAGTTCCCTACCGAACACAGCTCTGTGCGCCTTGGGTATGTGCTGTGGTTTGCTGTGATGCTCTTATGGTTACTGTATTGAAAGTGTTTTGCGTAGGATGTGTGCTGTGCCCAGTAGTGCAATTTTCTGTATGTTATATATATTTGTAAGTCTTGGGGTTTTTGTTATGTATTTGTCTGAATAGTTTTTTTATTATACCTATGGTACCTAGTATGATAGGAATTGTTATTATTATTATTATTATTATTGTTGTTGTTCAGTAGTTTTAATTTTATAACGTGCTTTCACTTCACTACCGAGCGCAGCTCTGTGCGCCTTGAGTATGTGCTGTGGTTTGCTGTGGTGCTCCCATGTTTACTGTATTGAAAGTGTTTTGCGTAGGATGTGTGCAGTGCCCAGTAGTGCAATTTTCTGTATGTTATATATATTTGTAAGTCCTGGTGTTTTTGTTATGTATTTGTCTGAATATTTTTTTATTATACCTAAGGCACCTACTATGATAGGAATTGTTTCTGTTTTTAGATTCCACATTCGAGTTATCTCTATTCCCAGGTCTTTGTATTTTGAAAGTTTCTCCATTTCCTTTATGGAAACGTAGTCATCTGCTGGTATTGATACATCAATTATTAATTTTATTATTATTATTATTATTATTATTATTATTATTATTATTATTATTATTATTATTGAGGAAGTGACCTTGTAGAATCGTTAGAACGCTGGAAAAGATGTTTCACAGCATTTCGTCCGTCATCACGATCTGAGTTCAAATTTTTACGTGGTTGAGGGTGCCTTTTATCCTTTCAGGGTCGATAACATAAGTACGAGTTGAGAACTGGGTTCGATGTAATGAACTATCCCTGTTCCCCAAAATTTCATGTCTTATGCCTATAGTTTAAAGGATTAACATCATTATTTTTGTTGTTGTTGTACTTGCAAAGAAAGCACGTGTGTTCGAAGATCCTGAGGTACCGTTGAATTTTGACTTTTTAAAAAATGTTATTTGTATTTTTGTTGCGTAATATTATCAATAAGCTAACTAGCAATGTCTGTGGCTCTTTGATTTCGGTAAATTTCAATTCTTTGGCGTTTGAAATTGTGCTATGTTTTCAAAAAATCTAAATTCTTTAAGCGATAAAACATGGCCTTGTATGTTTCGACAAATAGTCAGTAGAGGGAAAATGAAAATCAGAATAGTAGGTTCGACACTGCTTTCCTACTGATAGCACGAACCACCACCATTATCACTACCACTGCAATCGAAAGGGGCAGCAGAAAAACAATAAGGCAAACTGAAAGAACAATAGCAACAAAAATAAAAATAAGAACGAAACAAAGATACGAAACTTCCTGTCAACGCTCCGGGAAATTCCACCTCCACAACTACCACATGGATATTAAATACAACGCATAATTCCCTCGTCGTCACCTTCGCTAACATTTTTCTCCTCCCAGTGCAGGCAAGAAATTCTAATCATAAAATTGAAGAATGCAAAATATATTTAAAAAAAGACTGCCATAACAACATATTGAAAGAGATTGTTACTGGTCGGTATCACGATCGCTACTTATATTCTTTGCTCGTTGTTTTAGGCATTGAGCAATCCCTCTCTTTACACTGTATGGATGGTGGGAATTGAAGTTGAGGTATCGTTCAGTGAAGGTCGGCTTGCGGTATACGAATGTCCTGAATCCATACTTGGTGCGTGTTATTAATACGTCCAGGAATGCTAGCCGATTGTCTTTTTCTTTTTCCATTGTGAATTGTATGGATGGCTTTATTGAGTTCACATGATCTAACAGCACTTGGACATCTTCCTGGTGGCGCCAGAGTATGAAGGTATCATCAACACATCGTAGCCATAATGTTGGTTTTAGTGGTGTTGATCCTAAAGCCAAATTCTCAAAATATTCCATGTATATATTGGTTATTACCGGTGATAATGGCGAACCCATAGCTAAACCCTCCTCTTGTCGATATATATATCAGTGTCCATACTGAAGTAGGTAGTTTCTACACAGAAGGTCAACATTTCTATCAAGTTTCTTATTAGTATACTAGTGCGTTCTTTTAGATGGGTGTCTTTCACTAGTTTTTCTTGTATCACCGATAGTGCTTCACCAGTTGGGACTTTCGTGAACAGACTTATAACATCTAGACTCACCATCAAGTTGGGTTCAATGGGAGTATCTTTGATCAATTCTGTGAAGTGGGTGGAATTCTTCACGTACGATGTTGACTTTCCTGATGGACTGATTGTATCCACAAGAAAGCGGCTCAGCGGATGACATGCTGAACCACTACAGTTCACTATAGGTCTTAATGGAAGAAGATCCATTACAACCGTTGGAAAAAAAACATCAGTTAAATAACGAAATCAAAGAGAGGTTATCTTCATTACTTAGAAAAATAACCAGAGATGATGATAGAAAGAGAATCCAACAAGATTTAGAAAAGTCATACATGAAAGAATTTAAAATGGTGAAGACACGCCAGATTAAGAAGTTTATGAAGCTTAAAGGTCAGAGAATGAAGATTGAAGTCCGTCACCCACCTGTGAAAGCAGTAAATAATGTAAGTAGTCTATTAAGCAACAAATACCCCCAAAACATACTCTCCACTCCAATTATGAAGAAAAGAAAGGATTAAACCGATAAACTGTCCACAGTCTGTCTACCCTATGTGAAAGGCCTCTCTAAAAAGATACAAAAGATATGCGGCCCATATGACATTAGGACAGTATTCAAAAGTAATACAACACTTTGCAAATATCTCCTTCGAGTAAAACCCCCAATAGAAGAGAATATGACCAAAGACTGGGTGTACTCCATCCCAAGCAGCTGTGGTAGGTTATACAAAGGCGAAACATGTCACACCCTCAAAATAAGGGTAGAGGAACATCGCAAAGCTGTGACACGAGGAGATATTGATAAATCGGATACAGCTGATCATGTATGGAAAAATGGAGACCACCTCCCCCTGTGGGATGAAGTTAAATTAATAGACAGAGAATACAACTGGAAAATACGAAAACTAAAAGAAGCAGCACGTATGCTAGGACACAACAACCTCCTAAGCAGATCGAGTGCAGATATGAACAGCATATGGGAACCGGTATTAAGGAAGGATAGGAAAATATTAGTAATATAAGCCCCAAAATTCACCCTATAATTGCCCACGGGCATATGGTGTAGTGGTTAGAGTTCGATCCCAGGCAGTGACCTGAATAATAATAATAATAATAATAATAATAATAATAATAACAACAACATCAACAACAACATCGGAAAATACCTTAGGAATGAGAACCCAGGTTCGAAATTTCCCCACGGTTGCCATTTAGATGTAGGCGCTTTTGCAGCTAAGGCACACTCTCTGTATGCTTTCACGGATTCTTCAAATTCACGGTCCATTGTTGGCCAATAATCGTAACTTCTCATTAATGATTTCATTCTCGAAATCCCTGGGCTATCAATATGAAATTCATTTAATAATTACTTTTGTGGTGCGGTTGGCACGACGACTCTTTGTGCATACTTCAAAATATTGTCACACTTAAGAAATGGTTCGTATTTTATTGCGCATATTTTTATCTTTTTTAGCTCTCAGTATTTCTTTAATTTTTACAATGAATTTATAGTTTTTCGATTTCAATTTTATATCTTGTAAAGTAACTGGCAGTTCATGAATTTCGTTACTCAAAACATTTTAAATTTCATTTTCCGCTTGCAAAGCAGCAATCACGGTATCTTCAAATGGTTCCACGTTTTTCGAAATCTGCTGGACCTAATTTCTTGGATGGTATTATATGCTACATCTTGAAATCTTATTTTAATAATATCGTGCCACAGCGTTGCAACTTATTAGCAGTATGTATAGGAATTTCTTTTATCGACCTAAATATCGATGATAATGGACGATGATCAGTCTGTAGACGAAAACTTCTACCGTGTAAAAATCTGTGAAATTATTTCACAGCAATTCGATTTGACTATAATATTTTTCTGCTGATATCAGAGAACTTGAAGCATGAACCACCGCCTTCGTGTTACCATCTTTATATTTATGTAGCATTACTGCTCGTATACCGTACTCAGAAGCGGCTGAAACTACAACAATCTCCGCTGCAGGATCGAAGTGTGCTAACGATACATCAGATATTAATATTTATTTATTATTTTGTTAAACGCCTTTTGACAATTTTCTATTTCATAGCTTTCATCAGTAGATTATTCAGCGGTACCCTCACCTTATGCATATTTGGAATATAATTTTGGTAAGAATTTGCCAGTCCTAAAAATGCTTTTAGAGTCGCTATATTAGTCGGAAGGGGCATACTTTTAATTGCGTCTGCACTCGACGGGTCTGGTCGACGTCCATTTCTGTCAAGGATTTTAAGTAAATACCTTATTTTCGGTAAGAAAATTCATACTTCTCTTCACTCAAAGTCAAGCCACAATCCTCTAATTTTTCGGAGACATACTTTACGTGCTATACCTGTTGATCTCTGGATTCACCTTTAATGAGTATATCGTCCAGATATAAAATTGCGAATTCACAGTTTGCTAACATTGCATCCATAATCTGTTGAAAATTCGCTGGTGCGATTTTTAAGCCAAAAGGTAAACTATTGTATTTGTATAGAATTTTTTATGTGTTCTAATTGTTAAGTATTTAGAGCATTCATCATCTACTCTAATTTGTAGGTATTCGTCAGAGAGATCCAATTTAGAAAATATCTTGCTACCGTTTAATTTCGCAAAAATATCCTCCGGAGTAGGTAGCGGATAGTCACATGTTTTAAGACATTTATCTAAACCAATGGAAAAATCAGCACACGCTCTGATTTTATTATTCTTTTTCTTAACGCACACAGTTGGTGATACCCATCGACTGTATTCCACTTTTTGGGTAACTCCACTTGTTTTCTAGCTTCTCTAACTCTAAATTTATCGGTTCTAACGCTGCGAACAGTACAGTTTGTTTTTGTTTAAATGTCGGTATGGCGTTTTCTTTTATTTGAAACTGCGCCTTCGTTTTGGTGCACAGACCTAATTTATCACATAGAATTTCAGGAACAATATTAATTTTCTTTTCCAATTCGTCTGATGACTTATTTGTACTGGAGGAAAAGCCATTCACATTTTTACAGAAAAGATTTATAGGGAGGTCTTATAAGCTAAATAATTGCACCCAGTGGCTTCCGAATAAGTTTGTTGTATTACTTAACGCAAAAACTTTGGCTTTTAAGGTTTTATTACGAAATCTAATGTTACTTATCAATTCGCTTAAACATTTTTTTCTCCCTAAAACACCATGCGCAATTTTCGAAGCTTTATACATTTTTTCCACGTATCTGGGTTTACTATCGAGATATTGCTGTCGGTATCCAAGTGTAACCTTATGTTTGTGTTATTAAGTTTTACATACACAAATTTCCTTTGAAACTCGTTCGTATTCTTGCCACCAATAATCCGTTTACGCGCTTTTTTTCTGATGAACTGGGTTTTAGGTTCTGTCTAACAATACGACTTTTATTGCTTATTTTACCACACTTGAAGCATTTTGTATTTTTAAACGAACAATTATTTTTAAAATGTAGGCCACCGCATCCATAACATGGATTTGGGCTTGACATTTTTTGCATTTTTTTATTCATTATCGCTCGAATCTGAGAGCAATCTTTCTCTATAATTTTATCTGTGCTATGTTGTAGATGTATAATCCTCTGATATTCTTCTGCTACCGCTTGTAGAGTTAAATTTTGGTCCTATTCTAATTTTGTTAATACCCGGGAACGTAAATCAGCATCTTTGTTTGCAGTAGCCCTTGAACAAAAATTAAAGCTTGAACATGTCCGGGGTTGACTCATTCAATTTGAATTTCTCACACTCTCTGTTAACCACTCCGGCATATGTGACGAAATCTTCATCATCTTTCTTGATCAAATTTAAACATTGCCTGCGAGTATTGAACAGAGAACTTCTTTCAGTGAAAATTTTTGATAAAATATTAATTGTTTCATCGAAACAAATCTCATCTGGCTTCTTCGACAGAATATAATTACAATATTTTTCGTGTTCTGCAGGGGATAACTTTCTTAAACGTAGTCATACTTTTTTCTCGTAACTTTTACACTCTTTGAAGATTTCTTCATATCTTTGAAAATATGCAGAGAAGGTAATCCTTTCTTCAATTGGATTTGCAAAACTGTCTGGTGAATACGGACCTGAAGTATTTTCAGACGTTCAGTATTAATTCCAGCAATTGTTGGTTTTTCTGTTATTGTTGTTGTATTTGCTGTTGTTGTAATTGTTATTGTAGTTGCTGCTGCTGTAGTTGCTGCTGTAGCTGTTGCCACTGTACCACGAAGGCGAATATGTTTTCCATGTTAAAACGATTTTCTTTGGTTTTGTAACAAAACAAGAGCTTAACGCCCAACGCAAGCTTCGAATAAATCGTCACCACTTTTATATCTTTGTATTGGATATACAATATAACGAGGCAAGGAGGAAGAAAATATATACACGACGCACTACTATTACTGTTACATGAGACTCAACACTCTCTATCATGGCGAATATGATAGACAAAGCGAATATGATAGAGAATAAGGCAGATGGCAATATGGGATCTTTTTTAAAACGGGGGCCACATTTTTCATTAACGAAACACTTTGAAACTTGGAACACTGGTAGAATGTGTCATATAAAACATCTTTTTCTCTTAGTCTTCTTTAAAAAAATAGAAATCCATAAGTTATTCCATGTTAAAGTTGTCGTATTTCTGTAATTTCAACCAATCACTGACGTCCATTCAGCCGATATACATTAAGTGCCGACTACATAAACAAACGATTCTGAAACAATTAACCCTAACCCTAACCCTAACCCTAGGGTTAGGGTTAGGGTTAAAGCAAATTTAAAATGAAAAAAGCAAATAAAACGAAGGTATGGCGATTAAATACGCTTTACATCGCTTAATCAGCCAAAGGAGTAAATGTAAACAACTGAATACTTGTCAGTGATTGGTTGAAATTATCGAAATAAGACAATTTTTTACATGAAATAAATTCGTATACAAAAATATTTTTCTGTTCTATAACACAAAATAGATAAGTATACGAAGTTTGAAAGTCTTTCCGTACCAAAAACACTACGTAAAACATTAATGAAAAATGTGGCCCCCGTTTTAAAATAGATCCGCAATATGAAACGGACAAGAAAAAGAAAGAAAAACACGCCAATATGAAAGCTGGGAGGTTCATCTCCAACAAAGACATCTAAACTACCAGCATCATCCTCAGCATTACCATTGCCACCATGTCAACCACCATCACCATAGACGCAAACAACAGTACAAGCATCAGCAAATCTCATCATACGCACAGAAAAAAAACTGTAACAGCATAAAACCATTTTAGACATCACTGCAATGAATACGAACAACAAAGCACTGATAAAAGAAATACATCAGAACAAAGATATCATACAGAGCAATTTCCTCATACCAGTAAAGTAGCACGCCAGCATACATGAAAGCCATTGAAAGAACACAACAAAAAAGCCATAAAAAAAAACAAATATTGCGATGAGGTAAGAGACGTCAGAGAGATTAACAAAACTTTATAAGAAACTGCTTGTGGAGACAACCACCTTTAACGAAAGGTGTGGAATATCTGTCCTTCTCCACATAAACGCTATTGTAAACAGCTCAATGTTTACTTCTTTCTCACTGTACAACATGACCTTTGCTCATAACAGGCAGTATAGATGCACAGGGCCTGGGTCGACTTCGAAGCAGGGCTACATACTCAACGATTTCAGGTCACAAAATATAAGTGTAGTGGCCATCAGCGATACCAGAGTTGTCGATTCACTGGATTTCATGCCCATGTATGGTGAATACGGGATTTACTCATGTCTTTGTCTACCGGAAATGGAAGATGACGATGCCGTATTGTTTCGGAGTGGTCTGGACATATGGTACGTTCCATCTTCTTGGACACAGAAGGTCAACCAGATGTTTCTGGATATGAATAGTAGCGAAGGAAGGTGTCTTCAGACTAGTAACTGTCTGTGATTTGACAGGGTCATGACAAGCAGATTTCTTCAGGTGCCTGGTGGTTTTCTTAAAGATGTACGATCTTTAGTGATAGTAGGCGACAGGAACATCATCTTGGGTGTACGTTTGGATTGTGCGGGGCTTGTTGATTAGAGAGTGGATGCAAAAATGTCACAATCCTGCTCAAATGTTTCCAAATATCTGGCAGGTGTCAACTGGATTTTCCAAATGTGTCAATGTGGACATAAACAAACTGCATCGTTTCATCTAGGTCGTATCTAGATAGAGTATTGTATAGGCCAGTAGATAAAGATAGCATAGGCTTTCCAATTTCAAAATCGTCGGCTACACAGTAAAAAAAATTGTGATCTGCATGGTTAGGTTAGATAAGGTTTTGTAGGCAGGGACCAGGTTACTGGGAACTGAACATATTAATCCCGGTGCGTGAAGCTTACAAAGCCTGGATTAGCGAATTAGCGATGGAGGCGTATTCCTGGCATCAGATAAACTGTATAAGCATAGAAGTACTGTCAGTTGGACCTGCTCGAGATACGCTCAGAGCGGCGAGGAAACTCTTCTGCATATCCTTGTTTACTCACTGAACATTGCTGACTTGTGGAAGGATTTTGGATACCTGCTGTTACGGATAAGGATTTCAGCTGAGTCCATCATCAGGATTGTTCCGCCACGTTCCTTTGCAGTTTCCATCTGTCTGGTGGCTTTTACGAAAGAGGTTGTGTTGTGAACTACGCTGTAAAGAATGAAAACAAAATCATTCGTTTTTTATTAATCTCTCATCAGCTTTGAAAGTTTTTTTCTTGAAAAGAAAGCTGATGTTGGAGAGAGAGACATGTCTTTCAGCAAATCTTTGAAAGATGGATGTGAATAGCAAGGGCGGTCTGCGTGACCGGACCTGTTCTGAGCTTGCACCTGTAACTGGCGGAGGAATATGGGAAATGACCACTGCTATATTGGTCAGAGTGACTGTTCTTTAGGGCCTTCACGAGCAGACCAAGAAATCTCTCCACTTGTGGAGAATTACATCCTGTTTGGATCTTTTGATCTTTTCTTTTCGTTAATTTATTGTATTGAATTGGTGTATAAACATCCTCAGTTCTTTAGTAAACCCTTACTGGCTAAGAAAGTAATCATCATAAACCTCATTAGGAAGGACAACTTTACCTTTCATCTTTTTTGGATCACTAAAATAAAATACTAGTCAAGAACGGGCCAAGTTAATTGACTTACCCCACCCTTGAAAACTGCTGTCCTTCTGTCAAAACCAGAAAGAATTATATTTATTTGCATTACTACTTTACTGAACCTTTCCATATCCTGAGTGGGATATAAGTTACAAGCCGTTTTCTCCCCATAAATGTTTTCTTTGAAATACTGAACAATAATGCACTTAAGCTGCTTTGCATATTGCTTTCCAGTTATCTACCAGTTATCTATATGAGTGCATCAATCTGTATATGTATATTTGTGGGTGTAATTATACGAATGTTTGTGTATCTATTTATTTCCATGTGTGTGTATCCTGCGTTAACTTGATCAATAAGTATCCGGACTGTTGCTGTAGTAAATAAGCTAAAGCACCATCGTCAAACCGCTTGGCACAGATTGACCTTGAATTCTGCTCTATATGTGCATCAAGTATTAATGTTCGAGCTCACTTCCACCTTTTACAGCAATGCTTGGAAGTAACATGTGTAGCATGTGTTCGTCGCATTGACCATGGCAGAGAAAGTTGAGCAGAGAATTTGCATCAAATTTTGCCAAAGGCTTGGCAATACCTGTTCAGAGGCCTACTCAAAGTGTTCAACAAGTTTCCATCGTACTCAATATAATCAAAGAGATCGTGTGCAACTGAAACCCGAGTGTCTTTTTGGCCAGCTGAAAGTTGTTTTGGCACAAACTTGGCAAACACGCGTCTCATACACAAATCTTCAGTGATAACGAATTGAATTGAACCGTAACCAATTCACTATCCTCTGATCACTCACGGATGGTGATTCGACGGTTTCCCCTCACAGCTGCATGGACATCTGTGATGTTTTTTCTCAGTTCTGCTGATTGTGGGTCTCCCAGAACGTTCTTCTTTCGGCCATCATGCAGACGTCTGAGCCACTCGTACACTTGTGTGCGGCACATACACTCTTCTCCATACACTTTCTACAACTTTGCATAGGTGTCTGAGCAGGTATCACAATCACAACGTTGTCATGGTCACTTCGACGATCACACGTTACACACCTTCTTTCCAAGTACTGCTGTAAACATCGGAAGGGAGCTACAACGTCAAAACTTAGTGCACATGCACAGCAGAGCTGAAGGTCAATCTGTGTGGAGCGGTTTTACTTTACGTGCTTCAACTTCATTACTATGGCAACTGTCCGAATACTTATTGATCAGATCTCGAATACGTCATTGTAAAAAAAACTGCAAAAAGAAGAAAAGAGTGCTTTACAAACAATGTTTCTTGTATCGGTTTAGATATTCCTTCATCACTCTCAGAATAAACAATGTAAATAAATTAAAGTTACTGTTATGCAGATTAGGTAAACTGAAACGCTGTGACATTTGTTTTTCAGCTACGAAACTGGAAAAAAGTGCTTACGACTGAGAATTGAAACCCTGTCACAAAGTCAAGCTGGATCGACGAAAGCTTCAGCTGAATATCGTACCTAACTGCGTGTGTGCGTGTTTATGTCTGCTCAGGGATATGCGCAAATAGTAACATGTGTTTGTATAGTAGTCATTCATAGACAAATTATTTCTATGGTTACGTAAACGTATTCTGATTGTAAAGTGAGACTTCTACTAAAAAAGAAATAACTTCTTTTAAGTGCCTGTTAAGAAGGCAGTATAAAGTTACTAAGAAATTTTTCATCAGTCAATGTAATCTCTTCTTTATCTACCCTATTCCTCAAGCGTTTCTTGTTACTAGAGTTCCCGAGTCAACCACTTTTTCACTACCTTCTCCCACCTGGCTTCAGGGCTTCAGGCTGTATATGTTGATGTGTTGTGAATATCGCAGGTGGGGTAGATTTGATGGATGCTAGTTTTCGTTCAGTAGACCCTTGCTTTTAGAGAAGAAATTTCAGCAACCAATAACGTGATTTTCGAGGGTTCGTTTCTTCTAACAGTCTATTCTTACAATTTGGTGACACTAGCATATTCTTAAATTTCGCCCAATGCCACTCAAAATCTATCCGGTTATCCGTCAGAATCTAGATTGGAAGTTGGATTAAAGTTTAATGAAATTTCTCTATTTTCCTTTCTTCTTTCTTTTATTTTTTAATTCATTTATAGATTTTCCTTAGAGCAAACCCTTCCTTCATCACCTGTTTTAGATACAGATGTTACGTGTGTCTTGTATCAAGTCTAGAATCGGTTCGCAGTTCACACATAGCAGTTGTTATTTAGCTTAAGCTAGCTAGAATCAAGTAGATGTGTAATCAACATGTTTTGGCGAGGACTTAAATTTATTTATTCATTTTGTTTTTTAGGGACTAAATTGTCTATTCTATCCTTATTTCGGATAAAAAGTCCTTAATGAAAGAAATATGTCTAACTACTATTTCAAATAAATCTGATAACCGCGTAGAAGCGTCTTCAGTGGCTCTATGTCTGCTAAGCGTAAGGTTTAAGGGTTTTATTCTTCTTTGAACCTTGGCCCACGTCTCATTCACCACCAAATATTGCCAAGGATTATTAGATATAATCTGAGAGGATCCTCAACAACAGAAGCAATAGTAAATGCACATTTTATGGACCTTGAAGCGTAGTAATGATATTCTTTGGTGTAATGTAATGTCGTGTAGTGTATGGCATTCTACAGAACAAAGATTGTGTAGTAGAAACATTATGTTTTAAAATGAGTTGTACTGAGGAAGAACTGCGCATATTGATTTCTTGGAGTGTATGACAACTGGTGCTGCTAATGTTGTGTTTAAGCAACATTGATAAAACCAGGAAGAACTTTGCACGAGAAGATAAGTTTAAAATGTTGACATCCTGGGTAGGTTGGATCAGAATAAGTGCTAAGGGGGTCTCGAGTAGTGGAAAAGTCTCAGTAAGAAGGATGCATGAAAGTAAGAGAAAATAGTCAGGTCGGATTGGATAGAGGTAGTAGGTAATTTCTAAGTCCTGGAAGATAGAGACACGTTGCGGTATCCGTAAAATCTACAGAGTAAACTATATGCATATGGGTTAGTGTTTGAAAGGTATTATTGAATGCGTTTTTATCAACCAAATTACTTTCTTTCGGATATAATCTAGAATGTGTGTGTGTTGCCGCAGCCTTATTCCAGTTGTGAGAGCATTTTAATATCAGTCTCACTCGAGCTTGCTAGAAAGGTGGAAACTGAAGTTCGGAACCGAAGTATGTGTTTACTCTGAAGTGAGAGTTAAGGTTTTGTAATGCAATTCTTTCTACGCTATGAATAATGAACCTCGCCAAAATAGACGATCGATTGCAACTATGAAAGTTGAAAGACAAATGCTGCTCATAGGTAGGTAGCTTAACAAGAATATTCTCGAATTATGCTCAGAGCAAGAAAATACTCCACTATCGACTATAGCTTTCAATTAAGATCATGGGAGAACCACAATGGTGTATAGCTCTCTCATCCTAGTTTCCCAAAGTTAGTGGAAATCATTTAAGCAAAGAACGAAAGAGCAGACTGAACATTATAAGACAGGTCTTTCAAACTGCAAAATACATGAGGTGTCTTTGCGTTTCGGATGGTAGTGGTAGAAGTAATAATACCCACCTCTACACAGATAGGGAAAGTGGAATGTTCTCTACGTTGTAGATCTTATTTTACACCCGTACTGCTGCAATACAAACTTATCGATCATTTAGAGGATTTGGTGGTGGACCTTTTCATGCGATGTATAGAGAAAAAAACCGAAGTGTACGATGCGATAAGTCACTGATGATAAGTATAAATTAAACGTACATCAGATTTAGTACTAAGTTTATTTAACGTAAATCCAACTAAGGTAAATTCATGCACTATAAGTTTCAAGAGATGATGCATGATGCATAATACGTGGACAGATGATATTAGGCAGGGATAAGGCGATCTAATGTACGAAAAGACGATATAGGTTTTGTAACGGCTGAGGTTGGTAGTGAAAAAGTAAATTAGAGTGTTTGGCGTGTTTTTCTCTCCGTCAGAAAACAAGTGATATTATGTTGAGTGGCGTGCTTTGTTGATATTATATGATGTGCTGTCTCATTGTGTGGTGTATAGTCTTATGGTAGTGACTACTTTGTGAAGTGAAATAAGCGGCATAACATTAATCTTTAGTTTAACAGAAAAAAATTGATAATAATTAAGTATTTGGATAGCATTCATAGTGATCTAATATTGAATTGTAAGGTGGCGAGCTGGCAGAAACGTTTGCGCGCCGGACAAAATGCTTAGCGTTATTTCGTCTGTCTTAATGCTTTGAGTTCAAATTCCGCCGAGGTCGACTTTGTCTTTCATTCTTTCGGGGTCAATTAAATAAGTACCAGTTACGCACTGAGGTCGATCAAATCGACTTAATCCCTTTGTCTGTCCTTGTTTGTCCCCTCTGTGTTTAGCCCATGTGGGCAATAAAGAAGTAAATATTGAATAGTAATAAAAAAGAAAACGTTTAGAGGGAGTTGATTAAATCTTTCTATAAGCAAAGTAGCTTACGAAGGAATATTTAAGGTTAGAGGTCTGCAGTGAATGGAACTGAAACCGAACATCTCTATTAATAGCAGAGGAGAGAATGATGCCGAAACGACAGGCTATATAAATTCAGTGGTTAAACTATATAATAGAAAACTATTCCACTAGTTTAACTATGGAAGATTAATTAGTGGTTACGTAGTTAGAGATTTTAATTTGGTGTGTTAGGAGGTAATTCATTGTGCTACTATTTAGCCTTGTAAGTTGTTGATGAGTGACGTTCGTTGAATTTAATGTTATACAAACATACATACATGCATACACACATACATACACACACAAACTCACACACATATTTATATGTATCTGTATATATATATATATATATATATATATATATATATGTGTGTGTGTGTGTGTGTGTGTGTGTGTGTGTGTGTATATAAGTATATTAAGTATATGATTTAAGTTATTGAACGAAGTTCGACAAATTCAATCATATTTTTTCATCAATGGAGGAGATTAGATGTCAATATGATATAATATATAAAATATTTATTCAATTCGCTAGACGATCGTTTCGTACAGAAAGACAATGGATTATTCTTAAGAATCTGAATTGTCAAAGATTACTCATCAGTACCACAATAAGAAAAAATAAGAACTTAATAAAGACTTTAGAATTACATGGGTTATGTACTTTACTAATTTTTAATGTGTAATTGTTCTAGGAGTCATGTCTATTTAAAACACGAGTCGTGTTTTAAATTGATATGATTCCTAGAATAATTACACATTAAAAATTAGGAAGAACACAATACCCATGTAATTATTAAGTTCACCTTTATCTTCATTAACTTCTTATTTTGTCTTATTGTTCTGCTGATGAGTACTCTTTAAGAACTTAGATACTTAAAATGAATTTATTGTCTTTCTGTACGAAACGATCGTGTAGCGAATTGAATAAATATTTTATCCCATATTAACATCTAATGTGAGACGAGGAGATATTGATAAATCGGGTATAGCTGATCATGTATGGAGAAATGGAGACCCTCTCCCCAGTGGGAAGAAGTTAAAATAATAGACAGAGAACAACACTGGAAAATACGAAACTAAAGAAGCAAAACATAGGCTAGGACACAACAACCTCCTAAGCAGACTGAGTGCAGATATGAGCAGCATATGGGAACCGGTATCAAGATAGGAAAATATTAGATTTATAAGCCCTAAAATTCACTCCATGATTGCCCACGGGCATACGGCGTAGGAGTTAACAGCGAGTTCGATTCCAGGTATCGACCTGAAGAAGAAGAAGAAGAAGAAGAAGAAGAAGAAGAAGAAGAAGAAGAAGAAGAAGAAGAAGAAGAAGAAGAAGAAGAAGAAGAAGAAGAAGAAGAAGAAGAAGAAACAACAAAAGCTATAAAACAAATGAAATCCAAACTAAAACTAGAACAGCAACGGATAATGATAAAACGATGACAAGAAAAGCCCCTACATGGTAAATACTGGGCTAAACTAAATGCAAAAGAAATAGACAGAGAAAAATCCCAGCAATGGTTGAGAAGCTCAGGACTCAAAGCAGAGACTAAAGGATTTTTAATTGCTGCACAAGACCAAAGCCTCCCCAACAGAAATTACCAGAAACATATAATGAAAAGAAATATAACAAGTAACTGCAGAATATGTGGAGATGGACAAGAAACAATAAATCATATTATCTCTGGCTGCCCAGTCCTGGCTAAGAAGGAATATATTCACAGACACGACAGAGCTGGGACCTATATACACTGGAAGCTATGCCAACACTATGAAATAACAACAGAAAAAAGATGGTATAAACACACACCAGAAAAGGTCACAGAAAACGAGAAAGCAACCATACTCTGGGATATGCCAATGCACACAGATAGAGAAATTAAGGCAAATAGACCAGATATAGTTGTCAAAGATCATGAAGAATAAAATGCTTTCTAATTGATGTATCAATACCAGCAGATGACAACCTTTCTCTAAAAGAAATGGAAAAACTTTCAAAATACAAAGACCTGGAAATAGAGATAACTCGAATGTGGAATCTAAAACCAGAAACAATTCCTATCATAGTAGGTGCCTTAGGTCTAATAAAAAAATATTCAGACAAATACATAACAAAAACACCAGGACTTACAAATATATATAACATACAGAAAATTGCACTACTGGGCACTGCACACATCCTACGCAAAACACTTTCAATACAGTAACCATAAAAGCATCACAGCAAACCACAGCACATACCCAAGGCACACAGAGCTGCGCTCGGTAGTGAAGTGAAAGCACGTTATAAGAATAAAACTACTGAACAATAATAATAATAATGATAATAATAATAATAATAATAATAATAATAATAATAATAATAATAATAATAATAATAATAATAATAATAAGATAGTGCTCCTGGAACTGCCCATATCCTACGTAAAACACTGTCTATGTGATATCAAATTTTAAAACAAACACGTAATCTTCTTATGGTTTCTTAAACATTCTCTAGAACAACACTATGTACAAATCCAAATATATGGTACCCTAGGCATAACACTTACATGAACTTCTAACCTGTTGTCTCTTGAGGTCTCTGGGTGAGACTTGGGTCCAACTTGTACAAATGCTAAGCAAAAGTCAAACATAAAATAATAATAATAATAATAATAATAATAATAATAATAATAATAATAATAATAATAATAATAATAATAATAATAATAATAATAATAATAAATGCCCGGATGCAGTACCAGGCAGTGGCTCTCATGGTTTCTGATCTTAATTGATTGGAAGTGTCATCCTGTACATTGTTTTGTCTTGGTATAAAAGATGGGCTACAGCAAATGCTCTGCTCAATACCACAGAATTGCTTGTCAGTTGTTTGACCTTAGCCAGTTGAGCATGTCCCTTGGTGGCTGGCGATATGTGCATCTCTGATCATGAGCAGAAGTAGTGGGGGAACACCATAGCCATGTGTTGAGAGGAATTGTTTGGGGTTTGAATAATTCACCATGGAAACATGGGTGTTTTGTTTAACATCCTTAAACAAACCTTATTCAGGGACTTTTTGAGCGGAATGGGCTACCCGACCTGAAGAAAATTCTAACTGGGCCCCACCTGCGAGGTCATGCGCTGTTTATCTTGATATAAGATCACCATGTCACGCACATATGGTTGTGATGCATGTGCCTGGTGTACCCTTATCAGACGGGTAGTCATGATGGGTATACTGGGCTTTGTATTTTTGTACCCCAGTGTCACTTTGATGGCATGCACTGCTCTCTCACTCAATAATGATAATAATAATAATAATAATAATAATAATAATAATAATAATAATAATAATAATAATAATAATAATAATAATAATAATAATAATAATAATAATAATAATAATAATAATAATAATAATATACGTTTATGGAAGAGAATAACCTCTTTCCCACTGAACAAAAAGGATGCAGACGAGGCTCATACGGATGCAAAGATCAGCTCTTAATTAATCGCATGATCCTTGAGAACTGCCATAACAAGCGCAGAAATCTCAGCTCTTCAGGGATTGATTATAAAAAAGCCTTTGACAGCATACCACATTCGTGGATTCTGAAATCGCTGGAGATTTTCAAAATTTCTCCTGTGATTTCAGAATTTTTAAAGTATAATATGTCACTATGGAACACGACGCTGCGATTATATCATTCTAATGGAGTATTGCACTCAAACAATATTAGCATAAACTGTGCTATTTTCCAGGGTGACTCGCTTTCACCACTAATTTTCTGCATAGCACTAATACCACTCTCAAGTGAACTGAATAGAACAAGGTATGGCTACAAAAGTGACAACAAGAAAATAAGCCATCTATTTTATATGGATGATTTAAAACTATATGGCAAAGATGATGAAGAGCTTCAAGGACTATTACATACTGTGAAAGGATTCAATGATGATATCGGGATGGAGTTTGGCCTTGAAAAGTGTGCCAAAGCCACTTTTAAGAAAGGGAAACTAGTAAAGTCAAGTTCAATAGAATTAGATGTCGAAACAGTAATAAAAGAACTTGAGCAGGAACAAACCTATAAATACCTAGGAATAAACGAAGGCTCTGGTATCCAGCATGCAAGCATGAAAGAGAAGGTTAGGCAGGAATGTTATAGAAGAGTTCGAGCAGTTCTGAAGTCTGAGCTGAATGCTTATAATAAGGTGTTAGCCATAAATTCCTTAGCACTCTCAGTTGTTCTTTATAGCTTCAATGTGCTTAATTGGAATACCAGTGAAATAGTCAAAATTGATAGAAAAATCCGCAAGCTACTGACTTGTAATAAGATGCACCATCCAAAGGCAGCCGTGGATCGTCTTTACCTTCCCAGAGCTCAGGGAGGTCGAGGTTTGATCCAGCTTGAACATACGTACAAAACCACCACAATCGGACTGGCCAAATACCTTAAAACAACCAACGATTGGATGCTGAAACTTGTTGAAAAACATGAAAGACCGAAAAAACTTCACTCTATTCTGAAAGAGAACAAAAAATTCGCTACCGAACTTTTAGATACCCAGCAGCTTGATCAGGTTGAAGGAAATGCGCCAACTGTTGCTGCAAAGAAAATAAAATTAATTGCAAAGACAAACGCACATGAAAAATTAGCTAGCAGATGGGAACAGAAACCTCTGCATGGCAAGTATGTGGCTCGTAACAAACAAGCTGATGTCGACCAGAAACGCACGCATCAGTGGTTACGAAGTTCAGGGCTAAAAGCAGAGAGTGAAGGTTTCATACTGGCTGCTCAAGACCAAAGCTTATTAACCCGGAACTACCAAGCCAATGTGATAAAAAATGGAGCTGACCCAAAATGCCGATTTTGTAACGATGCGATTGAAACTATAGACCACCTAATCTCAGGGTGTAGAGTCTTAGCACCTGTAGAATATAAAGCAAGACATGACAGAATTGGCCAGTATTTACACTGGGCAATATGTCAGCATTATAAAATCAAAACTGCTGACAAATGGTATAAACACCATCCTGAAGCTGTGACTGAGGGAGAAAATGTATCGATTCTCTGGGACTTCCCCGTACATACTAACAAGGCTATAAAAGCTAATAAACCGGATATTATTATAAAAGATCAAACAAAGAAGACGTGTTTATTAATTGACATGAGTATTCCCTCTGATCATAATATACCGGTGAAAGAATTTGACAAGATCAGTAAATATAAAGACTTGCTAATAGAAATTGAAAAAATGTGGCACCTCAAGGCGACTATCATACCAGTGACTGTAGGATCTCTAGGAATGATAAAAAAAGGTATTGAAACCTATTTGAAAATGATACCAGGCTTACCATCCCTACAGGAAGTGCAAAAAATCGTGCTAACTGGAACGCCTCATGTACTGAGAAGAGCATTATCGCTGTGAAAACAACATCCATTCATGATTTTTTTTTTGTTAAATACATGATTTACCTGTGAATTTGCGTGTGTAAACTGGGAATGCATACAACGAGTTTCTCTGCCCTAGGTATACGGAAAACACTCGGCTAGAAATGGAATAAAATTTGAAGAAAGAAGAATAAAAACAACATAATAATAATAATAATAATAATAATAATAATAATAATAATAATAATAATAATAATAATAATAATAATAATAATAATAATAATAATAATAATAAATATAATAATACCTTAAGAATAAGAACCCAGTTTTAAAATTTCCCCAAGATACCTGATGAAGGCTGGAGGGTATATCAGCCAAAACGTTGTGTTAACAGCAAACAAGATGAGGATAAAAAATATCCTTCAAATATAAATAATATGAATAATTTACATCTAATCTCCCCCATTTATGAGAAAAAAGTGATTGAATTTATCGAAATTAGTTCTATAACTTAAATCGTATACTTAACATACTTCTATAGCTTTTCATATCTGCGCCAATTTACACCAGTAAATTCAAGGTAAAGTATGAAGAATCAACATCAGAAATCTTTTGGAAACTAATCCAGTTAAAGGAGGAATTCTCATTCAACCCTTTTTATAAAATATATACATATATATATATATATCTACCTATATATATACTAGCTTATATTATATAAATATGTGTTTGTGTCTTTCTGTGTGTGTGTTTGTGTGTGTATGTGCATTTTTGTGCATGTATGTATGTGTTTGCATGTATGCATACATATATATATGTGTATGTATACACATATACATGCACATATATAAACACATATACACACATGCATGCATGTATATGTATATGTGTATATTTCCGAAAGAAAAGACGTGTTTTTCCTGTCTCTTCTCTACGTCTACCTAGCGTTCATAATTTTTCTATCGTCTTGGCTCAACAGCCCTCACCGTTTGTTTTACTGCCTTGTTCTCACTGTCCTGTTCTTGTTTACACTTTCACTCTCTGTAGAAAATTCCAAATTTTATTTAATTTGCTTTGCGGGAAGGACTGTTCCAACGAAGTCGCGTATTGTCCTTGCCTTCGAAACGCGGAGTAGATGGAGCAGGGACAACTGACGAAGAGGTATACTTTCTATGTTGCATGTCTCGTTTCTCTGTTTGTTTGTTTTGTTTTTTTCGTTGTTCGAAAAAAGTTCGTTTTCTGTTTTCGTTTTTATGTTTTCGTTTCTCATTGTGTTTAACGTTTTTTTTAAAGTCCTGTACCCATATATGCATGTATGTATACATATAAATGTAGGTATGTACATATATGTATGCATATATGCATATATTTATATATCATTAATATTATTATATGTATATATATGTATGTATGTATGTGTGTGTATGTGTATATATATATATATATATATATATATATATATATATATATATATATATATATATATATATATATATATATATATATATATATATACGTGTATGTATCTATGCATATGTACACGCTATAATTTCAGATACTTTAAGAAGGCATTGATACTGTCCGGTGCGATATATATTATTGGTCGGAATGAAGAAATTCGAAAAAGGAAGCAGAAGTTGACGAATATCGTGCAATAGCTTCATGCCAAGACGACAAACGCCTACGATGGTGTGGCACTACTTTTAGATATTTCATTTTACGTGCGAGTTTAGAGCAATTCCATACTGTCGTAAGTTCCGCCAAAAATGCATCCTTTCCTCATTCACTTCCACAATTTCCTGTCGCGTATCACGAGCAATGGCCTTGAAAACTAGGTGGGTACAGTTAAAATTTGCCCTACATCATTGTAATCTGTCATCTTCCTAGAGATTCCATCTAGATTGGAATAGGAAATTTTTACTGTTAAACCTAACTCATGAGAAATGCTAATAGTGTAATGAAAACAGTTATTTCTGTACTAGGATAGAAACTAGAGACCGGACAGGGGGTGACCGCCTAGTGACTATCACTAACGATTAAGATCTCTATCGTAACTCTTTTCAAGAAACGTACAGGCATTGACTTTCCTAATGAATCTCAAACAATTATGAGGTGATAGAAATCTGACAATAAAGCTTAAGGTATAATAACACTGGGTGCAATATATCTCATCATCGCCTTGTGCTTATGAGGGTTTCGTACCGCAGAGATTCGATGATACAAATTCTGGAAATGAAATGCTACTGCGACATCTTAATCATCTCATGCTGGGACCCCATCACAAGAGAGCTGATTCACAAAACCATCGTGCATAACATAGGAGCCCCGTGAAGGAAAGAAAACTGAGAGGATATAGATATATAACAAGATCTAGTGATCATTCACCAAGGAAATGCACAAGAGCAAGAAATGGGAAGCTGGTAGAGGAAGTGAGGGGCGGATATTATCAAGAAATACACACGTAAATCATTAACAAGAGCTTCGACAAACAGTCGTGAGAGACGGAAAGAAATTAATTTACAGTACGCGACGACGCCTCTACCGATCCATAGAAATTGAGGATTCACACATAAACACACACAAATATGCACACACACGCGCATACACAAGTGGTCTCCAAAAATATTTACACAAATTGGAGTGTTTATTAAAATACATTTCAATTTCAAAATTTAATAGAATCGACAGAAAGAATTTAGCATTTTTATGAACATCAGTTTATAAA
Organism: Octopus bimaculoides; assembly: GCF_046866305.1. Lineage (NCBI taxonomy): Eukaryota > Metazoa > Mollusca > Cephalopoda > Octopoda > Octopodidae > Octopus > Octopus bimaculoides. The sequence continues at coordinate 57,282,812 of NC_142944.1, forward strand.
CTAATTACCGTTCTGATGGTGACACTGTTGATAATGTGAAGCAATAGAATCGTAAACGTCATGAAATTCTTTGTTCGGTATTTGTGCGCATTTTCATAGATTGTTTTTAGTTCGTCGCCTATCGCCGGTCTTGTACCGTAAATTTTTAAGTATTCCTATAAAAAAGGTTTAGTAGTATGAGGCTTGGTGGATGCGGAATGTATTCTACTAAACGTCTTGGTTCAATGCACCTTTTTGGCAGCATTTCATCTAGCTGAGCACTTGTTTTAATATGGTAGTGCGGGTATACGCCATCTTGCTCAAAATAAAACTCTGCATTTTCAAAACTCTTAGGAATGGTTGGTGTGATATATTGATGCAGTATTTCAAGTAAATGTGATTACTCACAGTACATAAATACGACCCAATTAATCGTTCTGGTGACAAACC